>NC_045597.1:57207727-57510757 GCF_009762305.2 Zalophus californianus
GTGCCCAGAAGTCTTATAAATCCTCAGAGCCTTTTGCTAAACTCTAAATATTCTTTTGATAGATGAATTTGTAACTCTTATCTGACAACCACGTGGAAGAACTTAATTGCTCACCAAAGTTAGACCAATTGGAAATAGAACACTAATATTTATTAAACATCTTCTGTGCATCCCGCATGCTTGATTTATATTATCTCATTTAAACCTCACAACAGCCATGCATGGAATCATTCTTTCCATTTTATAGATCAAGAAAGTGAAGCCCGTAGACATACATCTAATAGAGAAGCCCATGCTCTTTCTGCTTCACTACACTGAAGGGAAGGAGTCATTTTGAGGAGGAGTGGGGCATAACTGCCTTTCCTCTTGGCAGTGAAAAATAGGTCGAATAAGAATAACTCAGGCAAACAGTTCTATAGAAAGTTTCCTTGGGATTTGGCATTATCACAAGAGTGGCATTTTACTAGGATTATGAGTAAGATCTAAATTGAGACTGAACAAGGTAATGCTTTTGGTTGCAAAGCCAGCTCTGAGTTTTTAACTTTAGCTTCTCTCTGGGTAATGCTCTGAATATAGCTATTTCAAAAGATATTTCTTGTTATCATTGATTCTTTTGTAAGAGAAAAAGAATGTTCAATGTATTCTTACCTCATAATATTCTACTTATCAGAATCAGAGTTTCTGGGTCTGTTGGACATCTTAGAACATTTGGTAGCTCTGATTTATCTTCTCTGTTACTTCTTTTTTCCCTTCTTTACTTCAGTACTTTAGTGTTTGGAAATGTTCCCCAAACTCTTAGCAAAAGTGTGAATAAATAATTCATTTGGCATTTCTAATATTTTTCTTTAGACTCTTAGTTTTGCCTTTTAGGAGATCTATGATTTTAAATCTAGAAGGGATTGGTCAACACTCTGACCAAGTTAAGATGAGCTTCAGAGGCAATCTTAAGTTAAAATTGCCTTCTTGTCAAAGGTATAAATACTGACAAAGCACTTTCTGAATTATTAAGGTTCTAAGAAATTACTGTAGAAATTCCTTCTCTCTAAAGGAAAGCTACTATTAAGAAATACCCACTAATAAAATATTGGTCCATTTGAATTGCTTTTACAGGAAGTCTGAAATTGTTAATTGATATCACACAACATAAATACATAGTTTGAAATTTGACCTTTTAAAAATGGTTTTATATCTTGACAGTATTTTTATTAAAAATAGAACATATATTGTATGGGAAAAAATATCACTTGTAATAGCATGTCGTAAGTATGAAGAAGAGGAGTGACATCAACAAGATCGCATAAATAGGGAGTTCCAACCTTCATCCCTCACAAAAATACTAATTTAACAACTATTCACCCATGAAAACTTCTTCATGAGAGCTCTGGAATCCAGTTGAGAGATTATAACCCTCCCATGGAGCAAACAGAAACAACTTTAAAAGACACTGAAAGGGTAAGAAGAACACTTTTACTTTACCTGCATCATTTTCCCCTCCCCTAAGCAAGCATCACATAGTGCTCAAAGAGATCCCCTTAGCCCTAAATCCTCCTATACAGGAAAAAGAGAAATAAAGTGAATATTTGACTTCCTTAGCCTTTGGGGGCACCACCTGAGAGGACTACTTTTGTCATTCCTCACCCAAAACACTGAGGGAATTTGGTACAGTTAGATCACCAGGGGGTAGGTAAGAAGGGAGGAAAGGGGAGGGAGAGCTCAGCAACCAGTGTGCAGGTCAATAGCTGGTCTGAGATTCTGGTAGCAGGCTTGCCTGCAGCCTCTAGCAGCAGGTCTGCTCACTTGCAGGTCCCAGGACGAGGCGTGCCCACCTGAGGACCAGAGCAGCAGACCTGTTTGCCTGTGGACCATGGCAGCAGGCTGCCCATGGACCCTACCAGCTGGCCCACCCAGAATCTCTGGCCAGGCCGAATGGGGTAAGCCAGCCTGCAAAGACTGGAAGAGGTGACTCTTTACCCAAATGTCCAGATACCAACACAAGGCTATAAGGATAATGAAGAATAAGGGAAACATATACCACCAAAGGAGCAAAATAAAGCTTTACTGCAGATCCTAAACAAGCTTTACAAACTGCCTGACAAAGAATTCAAAATAATAGTCTTAAACTCAGAGAACAGAAAAGGACAACTAAACTAAATCATGAAAACAATATATGAATAAAATGAGAAGTTCAGCAAAGAGATGGAAATGAGAAAAAAGAAAAAAAACTTTGGAGCTGAAGAATACAGTGACTGAAAAAAATTCAATAGGCTTGATCAAGCAGAAGGGAAAAAAAAGTAGGTTATGCAAAGATAGGTTATTTGAAACTACCCAGTTAGAGAAACAAAACAGAATGAAAAAGGGTGAACAAAGCCTATGGGACTTACAAGACACCATTAACAGAATCAATTTACATCTGATGGGAATCTCAAGAAGAGAAAGGGAAAGGAGAAGAATGTTTATTTAAAAAAGAATGGCTGAAAACTGCCCAAATCTCTGTTGAGAAATGAACATCCAGATTAACGAAGCCTAAAGGATACTAAATAGGTTAAAGAAGTCTATACTGAGACATTATAATTGTCAAAAATCAGAGATTTTTGAAAGTAACAATAACAACAAAAACTGCTCCTTATATACAAGGGAATTCCCATAAGACTATCAGTGAATTTCTCAGCAGAAGCCTTGTAGGCAAGGGAGTGAGATGATATAAAGTGCTGAAAGAAAAAAAGAAACTGTCAGCTAAGAATGCTATAGATGACAAAAGTATTCCTTAAAAATGGAGAGATGGTCTTATCTGGATTTAAAAAAAAAAACAAAACTGGAGGAGTTTATCACCACTACAAAAAAATGCTACAGGAAGTTCTTCAAGTAGAAATGAAAGGCTGTCAAATAGCAACACAAAAGCGTATTAAAGTCTAAATCTCATCGGAAAAAGTAAGTATTTAGGCAAATATAGAATAACATACTGATATGGTGATGCATAAATCACAGTTAACCCTAGTATAAACATAGACAAAAATATTAAGAATTAACTATAACCACAAAAAATGGTTAATGAATGCACAATATAAACAAATTCTAATATCAGTAACAAAGTGTGAGAGAAGTAAAAGTGTGCTTTTGTATGTGGTTGAAGTTAAATTGTTATCAGCTTTAAGTAGACTGTGAAAAGTTTTATGTAACTGTCATAGTAACCATGAAAGAAAAACCTATAGTAGCTACAAAAAGGAGAAAAGAGTTAAAATACATCATTATAGAAAAAATCATCAAATCATCCAGACAGCAAAAAAGGAAATGGGGAAGAAAAGAACTACAAAGCAGACAGAAAGCAACAAAATGACAAAGGTTCTTATCGGTAATTACTTTAAATGAATTAATCTTAATAAAAGATACAGAGTGGTTGAATAGATAAATAAGATTAAACTCTGCTGTTTACTAGAGACTCACTTTAGATTTAAAGGCACAAATAGGGTGAAAGTGAACAGATGGGAAAAAAAATACTGTATGCAAATGGTAACCAAAAGAGAGCAGGGTGTGTGTATTTATATCAGACAAAATAAACTTTAAGTGAAAAACTGTCACAAAAGATAATCAAAGTCATTACATAATGATAAAGGGGTCAATTTAATAGGAAAGTATAGCAATTATATATGTATCCAATATCAGAGCTCCTAATTATGTAAAACAAACTTTGATAGAACTCAAGGGGAAAATAGACAGCAATACAAAAACAGTAGGAGACTTCAATACCCCTCTTTCAGTAATGGATAAATCATCCAGACAGAAAACCAATAATGAAAAAGCAGACTTAAGCAATATTACAGACCAAATAAACCCAACAGACATACACAGACTATTCCACCTAAAGAGCAGCAGAATACATTCTCCTCAGGTGCATATGAAACATTCTCTAGGATAATCACATGCTAGGTCATAAGGAAGCCTTAAAAAATTTAAGGAGATTGAAAGCATTCCAGGTATCTTTTCTGATCATAGTGGAATGAAACTAGAAATTATTCATAAAAGAAAAATGGAAAAATTCACAAACTAATGGAAATTAACTCACTCTTGAAAAACGAATAGGCCAGAAAAGAAGCCAAAAGTTAAAAAAAAAAAAAGTCAAAAGAGAAATGAGAAAATTTTGATACAAATAAAAATGAAAATACACTAAATCTTACGGTATACAATGTAAGCAGTACTAAGAGGGAAGTTTACAGCAATAAATGCCTATGATAAAAAAGATCCCAACCCAAATTTAGACCTCAAGGAAATAGAAAAAGAACAAAGTAAGTTCAAAGTTAAGGAAGAAAGGAAATAAAGACTAGAGCAGAAACACAAATCAGAACTACAATGTAGTATCACCTCATATCTGTCAGAATGGCTAAAATCAACAACACAAAAAACAACAGGTGTTGGTGAGGATGTGGAGTAAGGGGAATCCTTTTGCACTATTGGTAGGAATGTAAACTGGTGCAGCTACTCTGGAAAACAGTATGGAGTTTCCTCAGAAAGTTAAAAATAGAACTACCCTATGACCCAGCAATTATTCTACTAGGTATTTGCCCAAAGAATACAAAAATACTAATTCAAAGGGATACATGCATCCCTATGTTTATAACAGCATTATCTACAATAGCCAAATTTTGGAAACAGACCAAGTGTCCATTGACTGATGAATGGATAAGGAAGATGTGGTATAAATACCATGGAATATTACTCAGCCATAAAAAAAAAAAAGAATGAGGTCTTGCCATTTGCATCAATATGGATGGAGCTAGAGTATAATACTAAGTAAAATAAGTCTGAGAAAGACAAATACCATATAATTTCACTCATGTGGAATTTAAGAAACAATTGAGCAAGGGGAGAAAAAAGGCAAACCAAGAAACATACTGTTAGCTATGGAGAACAAACTGATGGTTCCAGGGGGTGGGGGATAGGGTTGAGTTAGATAGGTGATGGGGATTAAGGAGTGCATTTGTGATGAGCACCAGGTGTTGTATAGAACCAGTGAATCACATTGTACACCTGAAACTAATATTATACTGTGTTAACAGTAACTGGAATTAAATAAAAACTTAAAAAAATAAGATTAGAGCAGAGATGAAATCAAGAATGTAAAAGCAATAGAAAAAATGGTGATCAAACTTAGAACTAGAACAATCCCACTTATAATAGCATCAAAAAGAAAAACAAAATACTTAGAAATAAACTTGACCAGAGGGGTGAAAGAGATGTACACTGAAAACTATAAAATGCTGATGAAAGAAATTAAAGCAGACACAAATACATGGAAAGACATTATGTTCACAAATTGGAAAACTTAATACTGTTAAAATGTCCCTGCTACCCAAGGTGATGGATAGATTCAATGAAATCCCTATAGAAATCCCAATAGAAAAACAAATCTAGGGCGCCTGGGTGGCTCAGTTGGTTAAGTGACTGCCTTCGGCTCAGATCATGATCCTGGAGTCCCAGGATCGAGTCCTGCATCGGGCTCCCTGCTCAGCAGGGAGTCTGCTTCTCCCTCTGACCCTCCCCCCTCTTGTGCTCTTTCATTCTCTCTCTCAAGTAAATAAAATCTAAAAAAAAAAAAAAATCTAGAGTCCCTAAGGATCCACAAAAAAAACAAAACAAAGACAAAAACCAATAGCCAAAGCAATCTTGGACAAGAGAAACAAAACTGGAGGCATCATACTTCCTGATTTGAGATTATACTACTAGACTAGAATAATTAAAACACTATGGCATAGAAACAGACATAGACCAATGGAAGAGAATAGAGAGCTCACAAATAATCCCCTACATATGCAGTCAACTGATCTTCAACAAGATTGAATACAGTATGGGTAAATATTTTTTTTTTAGTAAGTAGTTGGGAAAACTGAATATCCACATGCAAGAGAATGAAATTAGACCCTTTTCTTACATGACACACACAAGTCAATTCCAAAAGAGATAAATGACTTAAATGTAATACCTGAAACCTCTTTGAAGAAACTCTGAAGAAAACCCAAGGAAAAATTTTCTTGATGTTGGCCTTTGCAATGATTTTTGGATATGACACCAAAAGCATAGGCAATGAAAGCAAAACTAAATGTAGGATTACATCAAATTATAAAGCTTCTTCACAGCAAAGGAAACAATCAACAAAATGAAAAGGCAACCCAAAGAATATTTACAAACCATACACCTGATAAAGGGTTAATATCCACAATATGTGGGGAACTCTTACCACTCAATAGTAAACAAACAAAATAACGTAAACCTACAAAAAAACCCACCCAGATAAATCAAAAAATAGGCAAAGGAACTGAATATATACTTCTCAGCAGAGTCAAACAAATGGCCAATAGGCATATGAAAAATGTTCAACATCACCAATCATAAGGAGGATGCAGATTAAAACCACGGCAAGCTATTACCTCACACCTGCTAGGATGAGTATTTTAAATATATATATAGAGAGAGAAAAATAATTATTATATATAGAGAGATAAAAATAAGTTGTTATATATAATAGTACTTTATATAATATATGTAATTATATTACATATATATGATTATATATATATAAAAGTTTTGGTGGGGATGTGGAGTAAAGGAACCCTATTACACTGTTGGGATGTAAATTGATGTAGCCATTGTGGAAAACAGTATAGAGGTTCCTCAAAAAATTAAAGTGGAACTCCCAAATGATCCAGTAATCCTAATTCTGGGTATATTTCCAGAGGAATTTATACAAGAATCTTGAAGAGATATCTGAATTCCTGTTAGTTGCAGCATTACCGACAGTAGCCAAGACATGGAAGTATTCTAAATTTACAATAACAAAAGAATGGATAAAGAAGATGTGGCATATGCATAAAATAGAATATTATTCAGCCTTTAAAAAGATGGAGTTAAAGAGGGCACATACTGAATGGAGCATTGGGTGTTATACGCAAACAGTGAATCATGGAACACTACATCAAAAACTAATTATGTAATTTTGGTGATTAACATAACATAAAATAAAAAACCAAAAAGATGGAAATTTAGCCAATTGTAACAATCCGGATGAACCTGGAAGACATTATGCTAAGTGAAGAAAGCCAGATAGATAAATACTGTATAATACCACTTATATGATGAATCTGAAATAGTCACACTCGTAGCAGCAGAGTGTAGAATGGTGATTGTCAGGGCCAGGCAAGATGGGAAACTGGGAAGGTATTAAAAAGTAAAAATTTTCAATTATGCAAGGGAAGTCCTAGAGATTTAACTGTATAGCAGAGTTAACAGTACTGCATTGTATACTTAAAATTTTGCTAGGAGGGTGGATCTTACGTTGTGTTCTTACAAAAAAAAAGAAAGGGGCTGGAGAAAAAATTTAGAAATGTTGGATATGTTTATTACACAGATGATGATCAGAGTTTTACGAGTGTATACTCTTCTCCAAGCTCATCACGTTGTATATATTAAATATGTGTGACTTTTTTATGTCAATCACACCTCAATAAAGTGACTTAAAAATATTAAGAAGTATGTTTTCTTCTCCTATGGTAAAATATTTTAATAGTGGAAATAATAATCATATTTGACATCCAGAACATTTTATTTATTTTAATTGAAGTATAATTAACATACAGAGTTATATTAGTTTCGAGTGTACAATATAATTCAACAATTCTTTACATCACTCAGTGCTCACCATTATACCTTCTGTGTACATCCACATTATTGCAAATGGCAAGATCTCATTCTTTTTTATGGCTAATATTCCATCGTGTGTATATGCCACTTCATCTATTGATGGATACTTTGGTTGTTTCCATATCTTAGCTATTGTAAATAATGTTGCAATAAACATAGGCATGCATGCATCTTTTCAAATTAGCATTTTCATTTTCTTTTGGTAAACATCCAGTAGTGGAATTATTGGGTCATACGGTATTTCTATTTTTAATTTTTTAAGGAACTTCCATACTGTTTTCTCCAGTGGCTGTGCCAATTATATTCCCACAGTGTACAAGTGTTCCTTTTTCTTCATATCCTTACCAACACTTACTATTCCTTTTTGATAATATCCTCTGACAGATTCAAGGCGGTAATCTTCTTGTGATTTTGATATGCTTTTCCCTGATGATTAGTAATGTTGAGCATCTTTTCATGTGTGTGTCGGCCATCTGAATGTCTTTGGAAAAATGTCAAGTCCTCTGCCTATTTGTTAATTGGGTCATTTGCTTTTTTGGTGTTGAGTTGTTTTATATTTTGGATATTAACCCTTTATTGGATATATGATTTACAAATATCTTCTCCCATTCAGTAAGCGGGCTTTTTGTTTTATTGATGGTTTTCTTTGTTGTGCAAAAGCTTTTTATTTTGGTTTAGCTCCAGTAGTTTATTTTTGCTTTTGTTTCCCTTGCCTTAGAAGACATATCTAAGACTGATGTCAAAGAAATTACTGCCTATATTTTCTTCTAGGAGTTTTATGGCTTTAGGTCTCACACTGAGGTCTTTAATCCATTTCGAGTTTATTTTTGTGTATGTTGTAAGAAAGTGGTTTGGCTTTTTTCTTTTGCATGTAGCTATCCAGTTTTCCCAACACCATTTGTTGAAGAGATGGTCTTTTTCTCATTGTAGGTTCTTTAGATTAATTGGCCATATAATTGTGGGTTAATTTCTGGGATGTTTGTTCTATTGAATATGTGTCTATTTTTGTTCCAGGACCATACTGTGTTGTTTTTATTAGGTTTTTAATTTTAATTCTGGGATAGTTAACATTCAGTGTTATATTAGTGTCAGGTGTAAGGACCATACTATTTTGATTACTACAGCTTTGTAATACATCTTGAAATACGGGACTGTGGTACCCCCAGCTTTGTTCTTCTTTCTCAAGATTGCTTTGGCTATTTGGGGTCTTTTGTGGTTCTCTATAAATTTTAGGACTATTTATTCTAGTTCAGTGAAAAATGCTAGTATTTTGATAAGGATTGCATTAAGCCTGTAGATTGTTTTGAGTAGTGTGGACATTTTAACAATATTACTCCATTCCATGGGCATGTATGCCTTTCCATTTATTTGTGTCATTTACAATTTTTTTTCATCAGTGTTTTATAGTTTCCAGGGTACAGACCTTTCACTTTTTTGGTCAAATATATCCCTAGGTATTTTATTGTTTTGATGCAATTGTAAATGCAATTGTTTTCTTAATGTCTCTTTCTACTACTTTATTATTAATGTATAGAAGCACAATTGATTTCTGGGTATTAATTTTGTGTCCTGCAACTTTACTGAATTCATGTATTATTTCCTACAGATTTTTGTTGGAGACTTTAGGGATTTTTTATGTATAGTATCATGTTTTTGCAAACACTGACAGTTTTACTTCTTTCTACCAATTTGGATGCCTTTTATTTCTTGTCTGTTGTGGCTAGGACTTCCAATATTATGTTGAATAAAAGTTGCAAGAGTGAACATCCTTGTCATGTTACTTAGGGGAAAAACTCTCAGATTTTTACCATTGAGTGTGATATTAATTGTGGGTTTGTCATATATAGCCCTTTTAATGTTGAGGTATGTTCTCTTTAAACCTACTTTGTTGAGCGTTTTTGTCATGAACAGATGCCAAATTTTATCAAATCTTTTTCTGTATCTATTGAGATGATCATATGATTTCAGTCCCTCTTTTTTTTTTAAATGGTGTATCATGCTTATTGATTTGCAAATATTGAACATACTTGCATCCTTATAATAAATCCCACTTGACCATGGGGAATGATCCTTTTATCGTACTGTTGAAGGTTGTCCAGGGTAGGAATAATGAGGATCATAGTTGTTGCCAACGGTGGAATGTACAAGAGATGTATAGAAGAAATGTCATCAAGTTACAATTTTTGTGGTTTGCAATTGATAGGCTGCAAGGAGGGAGCAGGGATGTTAAAATAAATTCCACTCTTCTAAGGGAGCCAGGATGGTACATTGTCTAAGAACCTGACATTTGAAATCAAACTGGCGTATGCTTGTTAACTGCTTGAGATTCCAGGTCCTCAACCTTAGAGTGGGGATAATAATATTCCTTAAAGGATTAAGGACAATTACGGTTTTAAAATGCTAAGCACAATGTCTGGCAATTCATCACCATTATCTGAAAAGGATATTGTCAGTATTAGTCACCACATAATAAAAGAAACATCTTTATTGTATTTTATGAGATCACTGGTAGTTATTTTTAATAGAACAAGCCCTCTGCTCACTAAATAATAAAGGTTACACTTTAATATTTTAATTATAAATATTGTTTATAACGCTAGATTAATTGAAATCTTGTCATAAGGTTGTTTTCCATGAAGCAGAATTATAAGTGAAGTTAATGTGCGCATGATCTTATTTTAAGGGCCTTAGCCTGTGACATACCATTTTAAAAGTTTTAGTCAATGAGGTACCAGAGAGACTTCCATTTTAGGCAATTTAACATTTAAAATAGTCCAGAGCAGAAACTATTAAGGCACAACTCTGCCACAGTCCAGGTATCTTAACTATCATGCAGTGGACTTAGTTCTATCAGAACTGATTCCATCAAAATAGTCAAGGGGGCTTTAAGGGAGACTCTGTTCTGAGTAAACTCATAATTTGTCTCTAAAACTCTTTAGTGAAACAAGTTACTTTAGCCACCAAATGTTCTATGGAAGTCCAAATCCTTCAAGAATGGTGTTTTTGGCTCATCCACAATGAAGTAGGTATGTTAATAAGTGGGAAACCATTGTTTGCCAAAATAAAAGGGAAAGTGCTTCACTAAAGTCATGCCTGGACTCCTCCCCAAATTCAGAGGCAAAAAGGCAGAGGAAAAAAATAACCTTAAGTGTCAGAGATAAAATGGAACTTTGGAGGCTGTGATCCAATTTACTGATCAAGGAAACAAGGATCAATGATCACATGGATAATTAGTCTTATGGTACTTGATATCATGGTTCTAGAGACCTGAACAACTCTACAGATGGAGGAGTTGTTTTTAAATAGCAGATGAGTTGAGATTACATTATTATCAAACACTAAACTCTCCTCTAGGACTATAACCTGTGAGTTTGAGTCTCTATGGAATCACCTGTATATACAGAAGTTTACATTCTGTTCTCACGTCTTATCACGTTGTATACCCAGGAATAAGCACTTCAAGGGTTGTGTTGCTTGTTTCTGTGGAAAACTGAAGAGATGCTTTTTATTTAATTTTAAGCTTTTGTAGTTAGAGAAGAAATTCCTGGATAGCAGGGTACTTTCGGGAAAATATCCACATTTATTTTTTTTAATTTAATTTTATTATGTTATGGTAGTCACCATACAGTACAAAATCTCCACATTTAAAAGTCTCTGTAGGAGGACAAGTGAAGACATGAAGATATTATTTGGCTAGAAAATTAACCTTACACCTCACATTATTTGGTTTGAAGACAGGGGATAGAAGAGTCTGTATTCTTTTTTTTTTTTTTAAAGATTTTATTCATTTGACAGAGAGAGACACAGCGAGAGAGGGAACACAAGCAGGGGGAGTGGGAGAGGGAGAAGCAGGCTTCCCATGGAGCAGGGAGCCCGATGCGGGACTCGATCCCAAGACCCTGGGATCATGACCTGAGCCGAAGGCAGACGCTTAACGACTGAGCCACCCAGGCGTCCCGAAGAGTCTGTATTCTAAAGGGAGTTATTGATAAGCCAGAAGATAGAGATGGTAGAAAGAAGATAAGAATTTAACCCCATTATAAAAAGAATAAGTGAATGAGACTGACATTTTCATTTTTGGCAAACATTGCTACAGAGATTATTAGAAAGATTAATCTCTGTCATATGTATGCCTTCAAAAACAATATAAAGGAGAACAGATTCATCAAATAGCTCATCTATTTAAGTTACATTATACAAAACAAATTCCTTTTTTAATGGGGAATTAACTGCTTTAAAAATATAACACACAAATTACTTGTTTTGTGATTATCTTATTTCCTATTTTAGAATTAGTCTCTTAAATTGGGAATATTTTGTATTAGGAGTCAGGAATACAGGGATCCAGTAGCACTTGAGATGAAACTTCGTTTATAAACTTCTGGGCAAATCCTTCTAATTTTCAGAACCTCACTAACTTCATTTGTAAAATGAGGATGACAGTCTAACTCTACCACAACAGAGGCTCCAGGTCATCTAAATTTTATTCCTGAATGTCTGTTCAGTATCAAGTTGTAGGGTGGGGCACTAATAAAGCTTGTATATGTGAAATCATTTTGAAAGTTTGCAAAACTAAACAAATTTGAGGAATCATTATGTCAAATTTTTGAGGAAGGTGAACATGAATAATTATTGCCCAAGTGATTCATGATACAAATAATGTTAAAAGTGTTTGGAACATTTATTTAGCAAATAGGTATGTATACATATACATGGATACACATGCACATACTTAAAAAGGAATCCTTTGCAGAGTGTATTTATTAATCCTTAAGGCATCACATCTATTTCTCAGAAGTTCAGATACCAGCTCCAGAATTTCCATCTGGTAAAAATTTTTTCTTCCTCTGCAAGTCTTTCTCCCAGGCATTTAATATACTGTTATGCATACATGCAGTAAGTGCCGTAGGAAAAAATAAACTTATTTTCACTAAAATGAAATAGTAACATCCCAATGGGAACTTGGGGAGACGAGAACTATGTCTTAACTGATAGTTTTTGTCTGGTCTTCAGTAGCTCCATAAATGACCTACACACTATGATTGTAGTGAGTATATAGTCTAAAGGGACAAATGATGCTATAGTATGTTAATCATTCTCTAATAATCAATCTCAAATCTTAGAAATTGGCTAGTCAATATCTATTGAGTTACTATTAAAGATACTATATGCTGGCTAATTGAACATAATAATTAAAAAAGATAGATGATAATATATACTTACATTAGACAAAAATCCTTTAGGGAAGTGAGACTAGGTTTCACGGAACAGAAACAATAGAGTAGTGGACAAATGAACAATAAACTATAGGGGGAAGAAAAGGTAAAATAGGAATGTGGTGATGGAAAACATCTGATGGGAATTAGATTGGGGTTAGAAAAGTGAGTAGGCATCGAACATATGGAGCGAGAAAGGGCTGAACTGGTAGTGGTGTGTATGGAACGGTCAGGTATCGAGGGAGTCAGAGAAATGAGCCACACCAAAAGTAACGGTGAAGCTTTTAATCACGTACTGTAACAGTGAGGTAAAGTGAGCCTCCAGCTTTCCAGTGTTCCATTTTCCCCCATAGAACAGCACTGGATGAGAGTCAATTGGATGCAACACGGGAGGAATCATCTTACTCCTGAAGAGCGCCCCCACAAAGGCTTTCACCTTTTTATGGACCCATGGGGCGGGGAGGGCTAAGAGTGGAAAAGTACTGAGTCAAAGTGGAGAAAAGTACCTCCATCAAGGTCCCCAGTAATGAGGTCTCTGAACGGAAGCACCTAGGCTAGGAATGTAGATATGCCCTTGTGTATGGCTTGCCAAGGGAATTTTGGGTTGGAGATAAAGCCCTTGACTGCAATTCACTGCAGAAAAATGTATTGGTGGTACACCAAGTCTGGTGTGGGGTGGGTAGCCTTCCTCCATGAGGCTTGATAGCCAAAGTCTCGGAATGGCCAAGGGTCAGGCCTGAAAGTTCACACATAGGATCTGGACTGGTGCCGGACTCCTCATGAGGAAAGAGCATTCTCCAGTCAGGGTAGAAATAAGTTGGGGAGACTGAGGTAAGTTCAGGTTGTAATCTTTGTGATGTTAACAGAGGAGTTTTAGATTGATGAGGAAAGTAAGGACTTTGTATTCCAGCGCTGGTTTCATCCCTTACTGGTTGAGTTACCTTAGGCAAAGCACTTCCATCTCTTTTAGCAGTATACAACTTCATCTATAAAATAGGATGATAATACTGGCTTATAGGTTTCAGTTAAGTGAGGAAATACCTGAAAAAAATGTCTGACCAAAGTCAGTAATACATGCTTTCAGCTCAAGTCAAGGCTATGTTCACTAGTTGCATTCAAGACCTTGGCATAAAACTAATGCTAAAGGAGAAGCCGGTTACTTTCAGTCTGATCTGGTGGTGGAGCTGTGGTAGGATGAATAATGGCCCCCAGTGATATTCAGGCCTTAGTTCCTAGTGCCTGTGAATGTTAGCTTCTGTGGCAAAAGGGCTTTTGCGGATATGATTAAGGACCTTGAGATGGGGGAGATTATCCTGGTTATTCAGGTGGTCCTAAATGTAATTATATATGTCTTTACAAGAGGGAGGCAGAGGGAGATTTGGCTATAGAAGAGGAAAGAGCACTGTGGAGACAAAAGCAGATATTGGAGTGATGGGGCCACAAGCCAAGGAACGTGGGCAACCTTAGGAGCTAGAATGGGCAAGAAGTAGGTTCTTCCCTGGAGCCTCCAGAGGGAACCAGCCCAGTTGACACCTTTACTTTAGCCCTCTAAGACTCAATTCATAATTCTGGCCTCCGTAACTATCATAATAAGCTTGTGTTGTTTTAAGTTACAAGTTTGTGGTAGTCTTTTAGAGTGGCAACAGGGAACTAGTTCTCATTTGGATGGATACCTCTGAAGACAGCTTGGTTTCTGACAGTCGGCTTTGTCTCTTAGCTTTGTTCTCACCATGTCTGATGGTTAATGTACTTCTCTACTTAAAGATGGAGGTACATGAAAGGGATTGCTTTGCTGGATAAGCTGAAATGACGTAGAGAAGTATAGACCACTGTGCCCAGTGGAGCAGCAGAAATAGAAGTAAACAAGTTGGCAAGTTCGTGGGAAACATCCCTTGGAATCCTACATTGGTAAGAGGTAATGCCCAGGCAACATTTGAGTTCTTCCTATTAAAGTGACTTTATGATACCCCCTTGCTGATGTGTCCTAAGGAATTTGTGTTATATATTCTTAGAGATCCTTAAAATAATGGTCTGAAGTCTGGGGTTTTTTGGTTTTGTTTCTTTTTGCCCTGAGGTCTATGTTTATAAAAAAACTTCTTTTAGTCCAACATATAGGTTTGCATAAACTAAAGGCCACTAATTTGATTGTACATCCAGGTTGTTTCACGGCAGTGGTGAGAATGGCAAGCACATGGAGAACCCCGGAGACTTTGGCAAATGATGAAAGCCTCTGGGGCCGTGTGAATACTGGAAATGACCACACTCATAGATCTGAGAAGCCACCAGCTTGACTATTTGACCTTCTTTCCCTTCCTTTCCTTCTATCCTTCACCTTCCCACCATCTTCCTGCTACCCTTTGTCCAGTTCATTAGCACCTTCATTGGTGGAAGATTTGCAAAGATAAAGGGGAAAATATAAGTTATATAAATCAATTTTCCTACTTGTCAGCAGCTATCACACAAGGTTTATGTGAGATGAAGGTGAAAATTACTGACAGAGTAGGGTTTGGAATAGCTACAGAGTTCACTTGTCCAGTGAGAACTGTATTAATTGAGAACTGAGGATCAGAGTCTTGTTCATTTGCAATTGGTGTTTTTATTCAATGAGCAGAGAATTTAGTGCCTTCTAAGCCTTGTCTGTAAATGAGGAGAAGGAAAAGGGATGAAGGGAGAAAAAACATTTCTGACTGTTCTGAATTCTTACTAGAGTGTTGATTTAAATTATTTCTGCTGGTCCCTTTCATGGAAGTGATAGCAGACACTTTTAGTTTATTTTGGAGTAATTTCCCATCATTTGCTTGGCTTATGGTCCATCACACATTAATCTCTAGCTCTTTGCGTTTATTTTCCACTGAAGAATATGACTGTTCTCTTCAGAATGGCTTGTAGGTCAGCTCTACATTCTTCTCCCTGATACTTAATTTTAGTTATAGAGTAAGTGGCACTGGCAGAACTAGATATTTGTACTGTAAGCACTGGAAGGGCTTATAAGCAATTCTGTAAAGACTTATTTTTGGAGGACAAAATAAGTACTAATGAGTAGAAATCACAGGGGTAAGATTTTGGCCTGATGTGAAGAGTAATTTTGTAACCTAGGGCAGTTCAGCACTGCAACAGAAGGAGTAATATTGAAGGTATCAAAGCAAAAGTTGGGTGGCTGTTTGCTAAGAATGCTGTAGAGGGGATTAATGAGCATAGTAAAGACTGAGCCAGAAGAAAATTCCTATCTTCTAATTTTGAGATTCTGTTAACCTAAATTTGTAACTTAAGACAATTTGCCTATCACTGCATTTTAGTTTTCTCAAATAACCCGGCTTTGATATGTTCATATTCAACTTCAGCTGTTCTTCCAAACTGTTATACCCTCCCTTATCCACCCATCTGTTCAAATCATTTCCATTCCTTAAGGATCAGTTAAAACTTGACTTCCTTAGTCTTGTCTTCAATCAATGATCTTTTGTTTCCCTGATTATTATAATATTCACTGAGTGCATCTCTTCAGCACTTAATCACACAGCAACACTTGTATTGTTGTCTATGTGTGCCTATCCTGTCTCCTCCACAAAACTGACAGCTCCTGAAAGGCGTGAACATTACAGAGCTGAATAAATACTAGGTTTTTTTTAATTATTAATTTCCCAACATAAGGATAAGAAGGAATAATTTGAGCTTTTGAGTGAAGTTTCTCCTTTGCCATTGCTGAGACTTCTAAAATATACCATCACATCAATTACAAACAATCTTTGTAGGGTAATTGTGTACTTTAAAAAATTTATTATGTGGATATCTTTCTAGAGCCAGGTTTTAGAAATGCTGAACTGTTTCTTCAGCATCATAAGCCCTGAATATCTCTGTTCCTGATCTTTTGTAAATGTCACTTCATGGTGAAGTAAAATAATGACACAAGCAGCTTCATAAAAGATGGCATATAAAAGTGCAAGACTACAAAAGTTTAAAAGTCAAACTAAAGGAATGAATTTTATAAAACTTTAATAACAGAGTTCTATTATTTGACTACCAAATATCTTAGTTTTATCATAGTTACAAAAAATGAAAAAAATTAACCTTTCCCTATAAAGTTACTTTAACTGTTCACTTTTCTAAGACTTGTTATTGCATAAAATCAATTGATGACCAAATGTGGCTACTATTTAAAAAGTTATATAGAGGGGGGAAAAAAAAAAAAGTAATTCCTAGGGCAGTTGTAAGAATCACCAAAATCCTTTCCCACAAAACTGCATTGTGAATTACAGCAAGCTATCATGAATTCATTTAGCAAACACACATGAAATAACTTACTATGTACCAAGATTCAATCTTTCTTTCCTTCATTTACATTATTTTTTTTTAAATGGCAGTCCCTGCTTTGCCTAGCTCAGTATTGCGTGTGAAATGAAAGAAAGCCATAGACTTGGAAAGATCTGAACTTTTCCAGGCTGCCAGATGCCCTCTATCTGTCAGACCTGACTCAGAATTAGTTATCCTTATGGAATATCCTTCAACCAACCATTCAGAGTGGCCTAAGCTTTCAAGTCCCTCTTCCCTAGGCAAGAGAAATTCCATCTCCTTTTCAGAGGCAGTAGGTGAAGGAGTCTTTAGATCTTAAGAACTGATGTCTAGGCTGGGTGGTAGTATTTTAATTATTTTTCTTCAAATTTATTTGTATATATATGTATATTTCATAATAAACACTGTTTTAAAGAATGATGTGCAGCATAGGGAGTAGAGTCAGTAATCTTGTAATAACTTTGGTGACAGATGGTAACGAGATATATTGGGGGCATCATTTTGTAATATATAATAATGTCAAATCATTAATGATGTATGCCTGAAACTAATAAGATATTGTATGTCAATTATACTTCAATTTAAAAGAAAGAAGAATGATGACAATAGGAAATACAGTGGGATGAAAAAGGTAGAGTGCATTTTTTCCACCTTACTGTGAAGCACCGAGGAGGGAAGGGAAGAATGGTGTTCCAGCTTTCCAGATTGTGAGGGTCGAGAGTCTTCCTAACTTTTCTGCAGCAGCTTCTATTTCAATAACCAAATTCTGTATCTCCCATGAACTAAAAAGTAGTTTTTTCTTAGTCCAATGTCCATCTACCTTAAAGGCCAAGGCCTCATAAATTCTATAGCTTTCTTTCATTGCAATATTTGGTAGCCTTATGAGTTCGCATCTTCTTTCTGTAAGTATTTTAGTGAGAAGTTGAAATATGCTTTAGTAGACATTATTGACCAGATACCATTTTGTGATGAAATTTTTTTACTTGGGTATTGCCAGGAAGTTACCCAATATATGTGCTGTAAATGTTTTTTTAAAGTTTTACTTTATTGTGGTAAAAACAGTTCAGATGAGAGATACCCTTTTTTTTTGCATTTTTTAAAAATTTTATTTTGTTATGTTAATCACCATACGTTACATCATTAGTTTTTGATGTAGTGTTCCGTGATTCATTGAGACCCTTTTAACAAATTTTTTAGTGTACAATATTGTTGACCATGGCACAGCGTTGTACAGCAGATCTCTTGTACTTGACATTCTTGATAAATTAGTTAGGCTACTGTTCCTAATAAACCAAAGAAGAAAGAGAAAGTGTCCCTTTTGATCCTTTGGGTCTTATGAAAGTTTCCTGACTAATCAGTAAGAGTGGGACATTAAATCCAATAAGCATTTCTTTTTTATCCAATCCCATCTTATTTACCCATTGAAGAAAGAAAACATGCAAATAGCTAATTTTAATAAATGGATAATAGTAAATAATTTTGTCTGGGAGGTCAAAATGGTACAATAAGAAATGCCATGGAGTAGGAAGCATTTGAGTTGGGTTTTAAATTTTAACAGCTATAGAAGAGGAGAACTGTTCCAGGCTGAGGAACTCACAAAAGCAAAGATATTGCATGATATAACAATTATATACTATGTACGTTAAATAGAGAATAATTTGAGCATATGCATGTAAGTCGCATGGGTCACCTTTCTTAAAAAAAAAAAAAAAACCCACAAAAAACAAAACACCAAAACACTAAGCTCCTTTCAACCTCACAGCCTTTGCACTTGCTGTACCATCTGTCTGGAATGCTTCTCTTGATCTCTTCAAGAAGATAACCACTTTTCATTCCTTTTCTTTTTATTATGTTATGTTAATCACCATACAGAACATCATTAGTTTTTGATGTAGTGTTCCATGATTCATTATTTGCATATAACACAGAGTGCTCCATTCAATACATGCCCTCTTCAATACCCATCACCAGGCTAACCCATCCTCCCACCCCCCTCGCCTCCAGAACCCCCAGTTTGTTTTTCAGAGCCTTTGTCTAGTCTCTCATGGTTCCTCTCCCCCTCCAATTTCCCCCCCCTCATTCCTCCCCTCCTGCTATCTTCTTCTTCTTTTTTTTTTAACATAAAATGTATTATTTGCTTCAGAGGTACAAATCTGTGATTCAACAGTCTTGTACACTTCACAGCGCTCGCCGTAGCACATACCCTCCCCAATGTCTATCACCCAGGCACCCCATCCCTCCCACCCCCACCAGTCCAGCAACCCTCAGTTTGTTTCCTGAGATTAAGCATTCCTCATATCAGTGAGGTCATATGATACATGTCTTTCTCTGATTGACTTATTTCACTCAGCATAATACCCTCCAGTTCCATCCATGTCATTGCAAGTGGCAAGATTTCATTCCTTTCCAGTGTGTGTGTGTGTGTGTGTGTGTGTGTGTATGTGTGTGTGTGTACACCACATCTTCTTTATCCATTCCTCTGTTGATGGACATCTTGGCTCTTTCCACAGTTTGGCTACTGTGGGCATTGCTGCTATAAACATCGGGGTGCACATACCCCTTTGGATCCCTACATCTGTATCTTTGGGGTAAACACCCAATAGTGCAATTGCTGGATCATATGGTAGCTCTATTTTCAACTGTTTGAGGAACCTCCATACTGTTTTCCAGAGGGGCTGCACCAGCTTGCTTTCCCACTAACAGTGTAGGAGGGTTCCCCTTTCTCCACATCCCCACCAATATCTGTCATTTCCTAACTTGTTAATTTTAGCCATCTGACTGGTGTGAGGTGATATCTCATTGAGGTTTTGATTTGGATTTCCCTGATGCCGAATGATGTTGAACACTTTTCATGTGTCTGTTGGTCATTTGGATGGCTTCTTTGGAAAAATGTCTGTTCATGTCTTCTGCCCATTTCTTGATTGGATCATTTGTTCTTTGGGTCTTGAAAGTTCTTTATAGATTTTGGATACTAGTCCTCTATCTGATAAGTCATTTGCAAATATCTTCTCCCATTCTCTCAGTTGTCTTTTGGTTTTGTTGACTGTTTCTTTGGCTGTACAAAAGCTTTTTATCTTAATGAATTCCCAATAGTTTGTTTTTGCCCTTGCTTCACTTGCCTTTGGCAATGTTCCTAGGAAGAAGTTGCTGTGGCTGAGGTCAAAGAGGTTGCTGCTTGTGTTCTCCTTTAGGATTTTGATGGACTCCTGTCTCACATTTGGGTCTTTCAACCATTTGGAGTCTATTTTTGTGTGTGGTGTAAGGATATGGTCCAGTTTCATTCTTCTGCATGTGGCTGTCCAATTTTCCCAACACCATTTGTTGAAGAGACTTTTTTCCATTGGACATTCTTTCCTGCTTTGTCGAAGATGAGTTGACCATAGAGTTGAGGGTCCATATCTGGGCTCTCTATTCTGTTCCATTGATCTATGTGTCTGTTTTTGTGCCAGTACCATACTGTCTTGATGACGACAGCTTTGTAATAGAGCTGGAAGTCCGGAATTGTGATGCTGCCAGCTTTGCTTTTCTTTTTCAACATTCCTCTGACTATTTGGGGTCTTTTCTGGTTCCATACAAATTTTAGGATTATTCCACTTCTTTGAAAAAAGTGGATGGTATTTTGATGGGGATTGCACTGAGTGTGTAGATTGCTCTAGGTAGCATTGACATCTTCACAATATTTGTTCTGCGAATCCATGAGCATGGAACATTTTTCCATTTCTTTGTGTCTTCCTCAGTTTCTTTCATGAGTATTTTATAGTTTTCTGAGTACAGATCCTTTGCCTCTTTGGTTAGATTTATTCCTAGGTATCTTACGCTTTTGGGTGCAATTGTAAATGGGATCGACTCCTTCATTTCTCTTTCTTCTGTCTTGTTGTTGATGTATAGTATTGCCACTGATTTCTGTGCAATTGATTTTATATCCTTCCACTTTACTGAATTCCTGTATGAGTTCTAGCAGTTTTGGGGTGGAGTCTTTTGGGTTTTTCACATAAAGTCTCATATCATCTGCAAACAGAGCTTTACTTCTTTGCCAATTTGGATGCCTTTGATTTCTTTTTGTTGTCTGATTGCTGTGGCTAGGACTTCTAGTACTATGTTGAATAGCATTGGTGGTAGTGGACATCCCTGCCGTGTACCTGACCTTAGGGGGAAACCTCTCAGTTTTTCCCCATTGAGAATGATATTCGCTGTGGGTTTTTCATAGATGGCTTTTATGATATTGAGCTATGTACCCTCTATGCCTATACTCTGAAGAGTTTTGATCAAGAAAGGATGCTGTACTTTGTCAAACGCTTTTTCTGCATCTGTTGAGAGGATCATACGGTTCTTGTTCTTTCTTTTATTAATGTATTGTATCACATTGATTGATTTGCGGATGTTGAACCAACCTTGCAGCCCAGGGATAAATCCCACTTGGTCATGGTGAATAATCCTTTTCATGTACTGTTGAATCCTATTGGCTAGTATTTTGGTGAGAATTTTTGCATCCATGTTCATCAAGGATATTGGTCTGTAATTCTCCTTTTTGATGGGGTCTTTGTCTGGTTTTGGGATCAAGGTAATGCTGGCCTCATAAAATGAGTTTGGAAGTTTTCCTTCCATTTCTATTTTTGGAACAGTTTCAGAAGAATAGGTATTAATTGTTCTTTAAATGTTTGGTAGAATTCCCTTGGGAAGCCATCTGGCCCTGGGCTTTTGTTTGTTGGGAGATTTTTGATGACTGCTTCAATTTCCTTAGTGTTTATAGGTCTGTTCAGGTTTTCTGTTTCTTTCTGGTTCAGTTTTGGTAGTCGATACATCTCTAAGAATTCATCCATTTCTTCCAGATTATCTAATTTGCTGGCATATAGTTGCTCATAATATGTTCTTATAATTGTTTGTATTTCTTTGGTGTTGGTTGTGATCTCTTTCATTCATGATTTTGTTGACTTGGGTCATTTCTCTTCTTTTTGATAAATCTGGCCAGGGGTTTATTGATCTTGTTAATTCTTTCAAAGAACCAGCTCCTTGTTTTGTTGATCTGTTCTACTGTTTTTTTGGTGTCTATTTCATTGATTTCTGCTCTGATCTTTATTATTTTTCTTCTCCTGCTGGGTTTAGGCTTGATTTGCTGTTTTTTCTCTAGCTCCTTTAGGTGTAGGGTTAGGTTGTGTATTTGAGACCTTTCTTGTTTCTTGGGAAATGCTTGTATTGCTATATACTTTCCTCTTAGGACTGCCTTTGCTGAATGCCAAAGATTTTGAACAGTTGTGTTTTCATTTTCATTGGTTTCCATGAATTTTTTTAATTCTTCTTTAATTTCCTGGTCGACCCATTCATTCTTTAGTAGGATGCTCTTTAACCTCCATGTATTTGAGTTCTTTCTGACTTTTCTCTTTTGATTGAGTTCTAGTTTCAAAGCATTGTGTTCTGAAAATAGGCAGGGAATAATCCCAGGCTTTTGGTACCAGTTGAGACCTGATTTGGGACCTAGGATGTGATCTATTCTGGAGAACGTTCCATGGGCACTAGAGAAGAATGTATATTCCGTTGCTTTGGGATGGAATGTTCTGAATATGTCTATGAAGTCCATTTGGTCCAGTGTGTCATTTAAAGTCTTTATTTCCTTGTTGATCTTTTGCTTAGATGATCTGTCCATTTCAGCAAGGGGGGTGTTAAAGTCCCCCACTATTATTGTATTGTTGTCGATGTGTTTCTTTGCTTTTGTTTTTAATTGCCTTATATAATTGGCTGCTCCCATGTTAGGGGCATAGATATTTACAATTGTTAGATCTTCTTGTTGGATAGACCCTTTAAGTAGGATATAGTGTCCTTCCTCATCTCTTATTACAGTCTTTGATTTAAAATCTAATTTGTGTGATATGAGGATTGCCACCCCCAGCTTTCTTTTGGTGTCCATTAGCATGGTAAATGGTTTTCCACCCCCTCACTTTCAATCTGGGGCTGTCTTTGGGTCTAAAATGAGTCTCTTGCAGACAGCATATCGATGGGTCTTGTTTTTTTATCCAATCTGATAGCCTGTGTCTTTTGATTGGGGCATTTAGCCCATTTACATTCAGGGTAACTATTGAAAGATATGAATTTAGTGCCATTGTATTGCCTGTAAGGTGACTGTTACTGTATATTGTCTGTGTTCCTTTCTGGTCTATGCTGCTTTTAGGCTCTCTCTTTGCTTAGAGGACCCCTTTCAATATTTCTTTTAGGGCTGGTTTTGTATTTGCAAATTCCTTTAGTTTTTGTTTGTCCTGGAAGCTTTTTACCTCTCCTTCTATTTTCAAGGACAGCCTAGCTGGATATAGTATTCTTGGCTGCATATTTTTCTCGTTTCGCGCTCTGAAGATCTCATGCCAGTCCTTTCTGGCCTGGCAGGTCTCTGTGGATAGGTCTGTTGCCAATCTAATGTTTCTACCATTGTAGGTTACATATCTCTTCTCCCGAGCTGCCTTCAGGATTTTCTCTTTGTCTCTGAGACTCGTAAGTTTTACTATTAGATGTCAGGGTGTTGACCTATTTTTATTGATTTTGAGAGGGGTTCTCTGTGCCTCCCGGATTTTGATGCTTCTTTCCTTCCCCAAATTAGGGAAGTTCTCTGCTATAATTTGCTCCAATATACCTTCTGCCCCTCTCTCTCTTTCTTCTTCTGGGATCCCAATTATTCTAATGTTGTTTTGTGTTATGGTATCGCTTATCTCTTGAATTCTGCCCTCATGATCCAGTAGTTGTTTATCTCTCTTTTTCTCAGCTTCTTTATTTTCCCCTCATTTGGTCTTCTATATCGCTGATTCTCTCTTCTGCCTCATTTATCCTAGCAATTAGAGCCCCCATTTTTTATTGCACCTCATTAATAGCCTTGTTGATTTTGACTTGGGGAGATTTTAGTTCTTTTATTTCTCCAGATAAGATTTCTCTAATAACTTCCATGCTTTTTTCAAGCCCAGCTAGTATCTTTAAAATCGTCATTCTGAACTCTAGTTCCAACATCGTACTAATGTCCGTATTGAGTAGGTCCCTGGCAGTCAGTACTGGCTCTTGTTCTTTTTGTTGAGGTGATTTTTTCCATCTTGTCATTTTGTCCAGAGGAGAGTAGATGAATGAGAGAACAAAATGCTAACAGGGTAGCAATGTCCCCAGAAAATATACTCTAAACAAATCAGAAAAGACCTGAAACCAGGGGAAAAGAAAGGGAAAGAAAGAAAAAAGAAAAAGAAAAAAAAAGATAAAAGCACACAAAAACAGAACAAAACAAAAAAAACAGGATATGATCAAATATGATCAGGCTGGTGTGTAGATCCTTGCCACACACTAGATTTTGGGTGTATTTTGGTCTGTTAGAAGAAAGTGCCTCCTAAAATTTTAAAGAAAGAAAAACTTATATATGTACAAAAATAAGAGTTAATACGATGAAGGGAGATGGAATATGACTGTAGAGATGAAAATTATAAAAGATTTTATAAAAGGAATTGATAAGTTGTTTGAAAAAAGGAAGAGGATTTAAAAAAAAAAAAAAGAAAGGGAGAGAATGTGATCAGACAGGAGACTAGAACAAAGCCATACACTAGATTTAGGGTATATTTTGATCTGTTAGAAGAAACTGTATATCAAAATTTTAAAGAGAGAAATATATATATATATATATATATGTGCCAAAAATAAGGGTAACTACTATGAAGGGATAGAATATGATTCTAAAAATGAATAATAAAAATGTTTTTTAAAGAAGGGATTGATAAGATGTTGGTTGAAAAAGGGGAAAAGAAAAACTCAAAAAAAAAGTTAAAAAAATTAACTTTGAAAGAGTAAAGGATCATGGTAAAAAAGCCATGGTTTCTATGTGCAGTATTCCCCTAGCGCTGGAGTTCTGCCGTTCTCATTGATCCGTAAACTTGGTCTTGGCTGGCTGTTCTTGCTGATCTTCTGGGGGAGGGGCCTTTTGCCGTGGTTCCCAAATGTCTTTGCCAGAGGCGGAATTGCCCCGCCCTTGTAATCTCAGGTTTGCTCTTGGGAGCTTTTGTTCCCTGCAAGCTTTCCGTACAGCTTTGGAGGACGAGAGTGAAAATGGCAGCCTCCCAGTCTCCACCCCAGAGGAGCCAAGAACTCGGGGCCCAACTCCTCAGTGCACCCCCAGAGAAAAGCAGTCAATCATTCCCGTCTCCCCAGTTCTCGGCCGTACTCCGTGCTCACCCGGCCTGTGACTGAGCATTTCTATCTCTGGCACCCAACTTGGTGTGGAGTCTCCAAACCCAGCAGATCCCTGTGGTGTGCTCCTGCACCGCTCCTCCTGGGGGAGGAAGGGGAGCCTCCCCTGATCTGCCTCTTGTTGGGTCCCTGCTGGAGGAGCAGTGGCCCACCTGTGCTGTAGATCACGGTATATGGCAACCCTGAGCTGAGAGCCCACTCCTCGGCTCCGTCTCTACAGCTGGCTTCCCCACTCTGATACCTGGGAGCTCTGCCACACGCAGGCACCCCTGGTCTTTCTGTGACACCGAGGGTCCTGAGACCACACTGTCCCGCTAGGGTTCCACCCCCCCGCTTAGCCACTGGAGCGACGACCCTCAGTGGAGCCGGCTTCTGAAATTTCTGATTTTGTGCTCTGCGGCTCTATCACTTGCCAGAAGCAGCCGAGGGAGGCCCCCTCCCCAACTGTCTATCCTCCCGAATATTGCCTGGGGTTCGCTTCTCCTCACATCCTACCTTCTAGAAAGTGGTCGCTTTTCTGTTCAGAGAGTTGTTGCTATTCTTTTCTTTGATCTCCTCTTGAGTTCGTAGGTGTTCAGAGTGGTTTGATCCCTATTCAGCTGAATTCCTGACACCAGACGAAATCCAGGTCTCATACTCCTCTGCCATCTTGCTCCAGAGCCCCCCCCTTTTTTTTTTAACATATAATGTATTATTTGTTTCAGAGGTACAGGTCTGTGATTCACCAGTCTTACACAATTCACGAAGAATGAAGGGGAAATCGGAGGGGGAGATGAACCGTGAGAGACTATGGACTCTGAAAAACAAACTGAGGGTTCTAGAGGGGAGGGCGTGGGGGGATGGGTTAGCCCCTTGATGGGTATTAAGGACGGCACATTCTGCAGGAGCACTGGGTGTTATATGCAAACAATGAATCATGGAAGACTACATCAAAAACTAATGATGTAATGTATGGTGATTAACACCATAATAAAAAATTTTTAAAAGTTAAAAGAAGATAACTACTTTTCATACTTGACTAAACTTTAACCTCCTTAAAGTGACATACCTTGACTATAATATTTTAAATTTTCCCTCCTTACCCTCCATCATGCACACAATGCACATGTCACAGTGCAACATCTTACTGCATAGCAATACTTAATGAATAGCTTATACTAATATGTTTATGTGCATATGTGAATTTTATGTCTGGATTTGTCACATCTGCACAAATGTTGAGAATTATTAGAAATATAGGATTCTTTATAATTCCCTTCTCATATCTTCATTCACTGTTCTGTCTGCTTAAGATATATCAGGATTAGTCAACAACTAGTTACAAGGTGTCCTCAGTCACGTTGTTTTCTAGGGAGACAAAAATCAATAACCTCGCTGAAAATACTATTCTGCCTACCACACTGACTTGAGCTCTGACAACCACCACATAGAACATGCAAAGCAACTATTTGGGCTGTAGCAAGGAGAGGTATTACACAACCTTTCCTGCCTCCCTCCCCACCTTTTTTTTTTTTAATGGACTTTATTTTTTAGAACAGTTTTAGATTTACAGAAAAGTTAAGCAGAAAGTACAGAGACTTCCATATACCCTGTCCCTTCCTCCCCACCGTATCTGTCCCTGCCCACAATTTCCTTTATTAATATCCTGAATTGGTATTATATCTGTTATAATTCATGAACTAATATTGATAAATTATTACAATATAGGTTCTATACGTTAAGGATCACTATGCTATGTAGTTCTATGGGTTTTGAAAAATGCATAGCGTCATGTATTGTAAAGAATAGTTTCACTACCCTAAAATCCTTTTTTCTCTCCTTTTCATCCCTCCTGGCCCCAAATTCCTGGCAACCACTTACTATTTTTTACTCTTTCTCTACTTTTGCCTTTTCTAGCATGTTCTGTATTTGGTGTCATACAGTATGTAGCCTTTTCAGACTTCTTTCACTTAGCACTATACATTTAAAATTCTTCCATGTCTTTCTGTGGCTTTGAGATGCCTTTCTTTATATCACATTCTATGGATGTACCTTGGTTTGTTTATCCTTTCACCTGTCGAAGGATATCTTGGTTGCTTCCAATATGGGGGCATTTATGAATCTATAAAACTTTATGTGCAGGTCTTTATGTAGACATATGTTTTTAATTCAGTTGCTTTACATACCTGGAAGGCATGACTAAGCTAAATATTCACCTTTATAAGAAACTGTCAAACTGTTCTCCAAAGTGGCTGTACCATTTTGCACTTCCATGCATGAGTGAAAGTTCCTTTTGCTCTACCTTCTCACCAGTACATAGTGCTGTCAGTGTTTTGGATTTTAGTCCTTCTAATAGGTACATTATGGTATCTCGTTGTTTTATTTTCATTGCCCTAATGACATATGATGTTGAGTTTCTTTTCATAGACTTATTTACCTTCTGTATGTCTTCTTTGGTAAGAGGTCTGTTCCATATCTTGTTCATTTTTTTTTTTTAATGGCTCTAGAAGCACTTTATTTTTTAAGATTTTATTTATTTATTTGACAGAGACACACAGCGAGAGAGGGAACACAAGCAGGGGGAGTGGGAGAGGGAGAAGCAGGCTTCCCACTGAAAGCCCGTTGCGGGGCTCAATCCCAGGATCCTGGGATCATGACCTGAGCTGAAGGCAGATGCTTAATGACTGAGCCACCCAGGCACCTCCTCTTGTTCATTTTTAAAATGGATTGTTTTCATATTGTGTTTTAAGTGTTTATATATTTTGGGGCTTGTATTAACTTTAGAATCAGTTTGTCAATATCCACCAAATAACTTGCTTGGGTTTTGTTTGAGATTGTCTTGAATCTATGGATCAATTTGAGAAGAACTGACATCTTAAAAATATTGCATCTTCCTATCCATTGAACATAGAATGTCTCTCCATTTATTTGGATCTTTGATTTTTTCATGTTTGTAGTTTTTCCTGTATATACTTTATACATATTTTGTTAGGTTTATATGAAAGTATTTATTTTTTTTGGTCTTAATGTAAATGGTGTTCTTTTTAATTTCAAATCCCATCATTCACTGCTGGTTTATCGAAGAGAAATTGCATTTTGTATATTAACTTTGTGTCCAGCAAATTTGCTATAATCATTATTTCTAGGATTTTTTTTTTTTGTCAATTCATTCAGATATTCTACATAGACAACCACTTCATCGCAAACAAAGATAAGTTGATTTCTTGATTTCCAATCTGTGTATCTTTTACTTTGCTATCTCATCTGGCCGTATTAGTTAGGACTTGTGGTATAATGTTAAATAGTTTGGTGAGAAGGGCCATCCTTGTCTTGTTCCACATCTTAAGATCTAATTTCTTCTTATCAAGAATGATGTCAGCTATGTTTTTTTGTGGATAATCTTTACCAAATTGAGAAAGTTCTCTTTTACTTCTTGTTTGCTAAGAGTTGTACCTTAAATGGCTGTTGTTTTGTCAAATGCCTTTTCTGCATCTATTAATAACAGTATATGATCATTTTTCTTTAGCCTGTTGATGTGATGGTTTGCATTAATTGATTTTTAGTTGTTGAATAAGCTTTATGTACTTGGGATAAATTTTACTTGGTCATGATGTATAATTTTTTATTAAGGTATAATTGACAAAAATAATTTTTATGTATTTTTGGATTCAATTTGCTGATATATTATTGAGGATTTTTACTTACACATGAAAGTTACTGGTCTGTAATTTCCCTTTTTTTGGCAATGGCTTGGTCTGGTTTTGGTGCTTAGGTCATGCTGGCCTCATAGAATGAACTAGGAGGTCTTCTCCTTCAATTTTCTGGAAGAGATTGTAGAAAATTGGTATCATTTAAATGTTAG
Source organism: Zalophus californianus (assembly GCF_009762305.2). Taxonomy (NCBI): domain Eukaryota; kingdom Metazoa; phylum Chordata; class Mammalia; order Carnivora; family Otariidae; genus Zalophus; species Zalophus californianus. The sequence goes on from NC_045597.1 coordinate 57,236,960, forward strand.
AATTCACAGTGAAATTGTCTGGCCCTGATGCTTTCTGGTTTGGGCAGATTGTTAATTATTTATTAGATATCTATAATAGATTTGGGCTTCTATGGATTATTTATTCATACTGGTGTCATTTTGTTAATTATGTCTTTTAAGGAATAGGCCTACTTCACCTAAGTTATCAAATTCAAGGGCATAGCGTTATTCATATTATTATCCTCTTAATGTCCATTGGATCAGTAGTGATGGTCACTCTTTAGTTTCTGATGTTAGTAATTTTTGTCTTCTCTTTAGTTTTTCTTGGATAACCTAGCTATAGTTTATCAATTTTATTGATCTCTTCAGAGAACCAGCTTTGGTTTTCATTAATTTTCTCTGTGGTTTTCCTGTTATCCAATTAGATTTTTGTTCTCATTTTAATGTTGGTTTTCTTCTGCTTACTTTGAATTTATAATGCCCTTATTTTTCTAGTTTTCTAAGGTGCTAGGTTATTGAATTTAGATCTTCATTTCAAAAATGCATTCAGTGCTACAAATTTCCCTTTAAGCATTGTTTTTGCTGCATCTCACACATTTTGATAAGTATTTTTCTATTTCTTTTGAGACATCTTTGATTCATGTGTTTAGACATCATTGTTTAATTTCCACATACATTGCTATTTCTAGCTTTTTTTCTCTTACTGATTTCTAGTTTAATTCCACTGTGATCTGAGAATATGCATTGCAAGATTTCTTTTAAATTTGTTAAAATATGCTTTGTAGCCCAGAATATCATCTATCTTGATAAATGTTCCCTGTGAGCTGGAGAAGAATGTGTATCCTATGATTTCATCAAGTATTCTGTAAATGCCAATAAGATCCAGTTGGTTGATGGTGCTATTCAATTCATCTGTATTCTTGTTTTGTGCTGCTAGATTTGTCAATTACTGATGAAGAGCTGTTAAAATCTTCATCTATAATAGTGGATTTGTCTATTTCTCCTTAGTTTTATTAGTTTTGACCCATGTAATTTGACACTCTATTGTTAGGCACATTCACATACAACATTATTGTCCTCTTAGAGATTTGATGCCTATATCATTATGTAATAGCCCATTTTATCTCTGGTAAATTTCCTTACTTTGAGGTATGCTTTGAAATTAATATACTCCAGATTTCTTTTGATTCATGTCAGCATAGTACAGCTTTCTCCATTCCTCTACTTTTAATTTGTCTATGTCTTTATACTTAGAGTGGGTTTCTTGGATGTATACCCACCATTTACATCGACATGGCTGGAACTGGAGGGTATTATGTTAAGTGAAGTAAGTCAAGCAGAGAAAGACAATTATCATATGGTTTCACTCATATGTGGAACATAAGCAATTAGCACCGAGGACCATAGGGGAAGGGAGGGAAATTCAAAGGGGGAGAAATCAGAGAGGGAGATGAACCATGAGAGACTGTGGACCCCTGGAAACAATCTGGGGGTTTCAGAGGGGAGGAGAGTGAGGGGAGGGGGTAACGGGGTGATGGGTATTGAGGAGGGCACATGCTGTGATGAGCACTGGGTGTTATACTTAACTAATGAATCATTGAACACTACATCAAAAACTAATTTTGTACTATACAGTGGCTAACTGAACATAATAAAAAATAAATAACAAACAAAGAAAAGTGAGTTTCTTGAAGCCAACATGTAGTTGGGTCTGGTTTGTTTTTTTTTTTTTTTAACCAACTCAAGCTGTCTTTTAATTGGTACACTTAGATCATTCACGTTTAAAGTGATTATTGACATAGTTGGTTTAATAGAACATATTTGTAACTGTTTTCTGTTGATTGACCTTATTCTTTGTTTTTTCTTTGTTTTCCTTTTTTTTTCCTGCCTGTTCTAATTCAACATTTTATTATTCCATTGTCCCTCTTCATTTCACATATTGATTATACCTTTTAACACTCATTTTAGTGCTTGACCTAGAATTCACCCCACTTTGTTCTTGTTTCTTTGGTTTGTGAAGAAATTTTCAATATAATTCTTCTCTACCTTTCTCTACCCTTTCTGTACATAAGTGTGTTCCTAATGTTTTATCTCCTCCAGAAGGCCAAGCATATAGCATTTATGCTTTGGCAAGGTATGTTTGATGCATGCTAGCACAACATGACTTACATTAATATCACAGTTTATTCGAAAACCATATAGTCCTGGAAAACCTACAAACAATACTGGAAGCTTTCATGGTTTGCAGAATTTAGAATGGCATATTGAGATTTTGTGTGTGCAAACTCTTCGAGAATCTCCAGAGGCAGATGTCTCTTCCCTAATCTTCATATTCATGTTCCCATCTGCAGTGTGGGTCTGCTGGTGGAGATAAATCTCTTTGAGAGATGAAATTCCCAGAGCTCCTCAGAGCCAATTTTTGAACCCACTAGCGTTTTGACTTCTTAGAAATCCTCTTTGGAAAGCAAGTCAACAGGGAAAGGAAACAAATAATAGTTGGAGGAAAAAAAAATGTTGGAATAGGAAGTAAAGTAGGTTGCTGTTGTAACAGGCATTAGGACTGCTCCTGGGTCTCCTGGATTATTTGATGACTACATTTTGGTGGTATAGCTTTCTAGCTCCTCTCATTTTGCTGTTTGTCAAGGATAATTCTTGATATCTTTATTTACGGAGTAAAAGCCTGAACACCTCGATTCTCTTGTGTGCCAATAAAACAGCCTCCTCCTCGAGATTCTCATATTCCCATGTGCCCACCTCCTACCTTGAACTGCTGCCAAAGGTGTGGTTATTCTATGCATTAATGTTACTGCCTCTTTGGTATCCAATGGTTCATTGGTTTGGGGGTGACCTAGCAAAACGTACCCTTCTGGCCTTAGAAATATTCTAACTAGGCAGAGAAATCACAGTAAAGGTCCATAGAAATCAAAATTTTCCCAGTCAGATGTTTCATGATACTCTGAGCATTTATAATACCTTACAAGAACTGTGATTCCATCACACAAGAGTGAAAGAATGTCAACCAACCAACTACCCAGTAACTCAGGGAAAAACTCTGACCAGGTAAATCAGAAGGGATGGATAGAGTCATGTGGAATTATAAAATTAAATCACCTTGCTGTGTGCCTAGGTTTCCTTTTATTTCCACAAACCTCTTCTGTGAAGTAGTGGACATGAGACAGAAAGCCTTGCTCAGTTCAATTAGTTTAAAGCATGGTAGGAAGAATAATAACTAATTTTTTTGAGTGCATCCTATGTGTCAGGCACTGTACGAAACATTTAATTTAAATTATTTAATTTCATTCTCCTGACAGTCTTCCAAGGGAAGTGCTATTATGTCCTAGTTTTGCAGGAGAGGAAATTGAGGCTCAGAGAGATTAAGTCCAAATCCTCACATTCTATAAGTGAACCTGAACAAGAATGTGTCATCTGGGAGGGAAACTTGGCCTTCTTCTCTTAATCTCACTAGTGTATAAGTAATAATAATAAATAGCATACAATAAAGGCTTACCTATATGTTAGACAATTAAGTACCTTTCATATATTCTCTCTTTTTGACTTTGGTTTTTTGGCTTCCTCACCAGTAAGACAGTTAATCATGAGGGTTTGACATCTGTATAACAATTACGAAGGTGTTAATAACAAAGGTGTTGAGAAAGTTATTTCCATCTCCACCCTTAGCCCCTAGGAGAGTTTGCTTTGACACATAGAAAGGCAAGGATCAGGCAACATATAACATGCAAGACTTGACTAGGTAGTGGGTGAAAAAATATATGTAGGCAGGTGGACATCTTATACTTCTTAGATTATGCCATACAGGTGACTACTGAGGATAAATAATTGGCCCTACCTCTTGATATAGTACAGTGGTAAATATTCTGGGATCTCTATTCTGTTCTCTTGATCTTTGTGTCTAGTTTTGTGCCAGTACCATACTGTTTTCATTATTATAGCCTTGTAGTGTATCTTGAAATCTGGGATTGTGATATTTCCAGTTTTGTTCTTCTTTTTCAAGATAGGTTTGGCTATTTGGTGTCTTTTGTGGTTTCACACAAATTTTAGTATTATTTGTTTTAGTTCTGTGAAAAACGCATTTGGAATTTTGATAGGGACTGCATTAAATTGGTAGATTGCTTTGCGTATTATTGACATTTTAACATTTGTTTTCCCAATCTATGAGCATGGAATATCTTTCCATTTGCTTGTGTCATCCTCAGTTTCTTTTATCAATGTTTTCTGGTTTTCAGAGTACAGGTCTTTCCCCTCTGTGGTTAAGTTTATTCCTAGGTATCTTATTCTTTTTCTAGGTATCTTATTTTTGGTGCAATTATAAATGGAACTGTTTTATTAATTTCTCTTTATTTTACTTCATTATTACTGTATAGAAATGCCGCAGATTTCTGTATATTGATTTTGTATCTTGGGACCTTACTGAATTCATTTGTCCTAGCTGTTTTTTGGTGGAGTTTTTCAGGTTTTCTATATGTAGTATCATGTCTTCTATGAATAGTAAAAGTTTTACTTCTTCCTTACCAATTTGGATGCTTTTTATTTCTTTGTGTTAACTGATTGCTACGTGTTAACTATTGCTTCCAGTACTATGTTGAATAAAAGTGGTGAGAGTGGATATCCTTGTCTTCTCTCTGATCTTAGGGGAAAGCTCTCAGATTTTCACTATTTAGTATGATGATAGCTGTGGGCTTTTCACCTATGGCCTTTATATTGAGGTATGTTCTCTCTAAACCTACCTTGTGAAGGGTTTTTATCATGAATGGATGTTGTATTTAGTCAGACACTTTTTCTGTGTCTACTGAAATGATCATATGGTGTTTATCCTTTCTCTGATTGGTGTGATGTATCATGTTGACTGATTTATGAATATTGAACAACGCTTGCACCCCAGGTATCCCACTTGATCATGGTGAATGATTTTTTTTTTTTAAAGATTTTATTTATTTATTCATGAGAGACACAGAGAGAGAGAGCGAGAGAGAGGCAGACTCCCAAGGAGCAGGGAGCCCGATACGGGACTCGATCCCAGGACTCTGGGATCATGACCTGAGCCGAAGGCAGACGCTTAACCATCTGAGCCACCCAGGCGCCCCGGTGAATGATTTTTTAACTGTATTGTTGGATTTGGTTTGCTAGTATTTTGTTGAGGATTTTTGTATCTAAGTTTATCAGGGATACTGGCCTGTGGTTATCTTTTTTTTGTGATGCCTTTGTCTGATTTTGGTATCAGGGTAATGCTGCCCTCATAGAATGAATTTGGAAGTATTCTTTCCTCTTCCATTGTTTGGAGATAGTTTGAGAATAGATTAGCCCTTCTTTAAATTTTTGGTGGAATTTACCTTTGAAAATGTCTCGTCCCGGATTTTTGTTTGTTGGGAGTTTTTTGATTCCTGATTCAATTTCATTGTTGGTCATCAGTCTGTTCAAATGTTCTATTTCCTCCTGATTCAGTTTTGCATGGTTATATGTTTCTAGTTATTTATTTTAGTTTGTCCAGTTTGTTAGCATATAATTTTTCATAATCCTTTATAATCCTTTGTATTTCTGTGTTGTCAGTGTTCTATTTTTGATTTTTGAGCCCCTCCCCTTCTCTCTTTCTCCGATGAATCTAGCTAACAGTTTATTAATTTTGTTGATCTTTTCAAAGAATCAGCTCCTAGTTTGATTAACCTGTTCTATTGTATTTTTTTTCTATTTCATTTATTTCTGCTGTAATATCTTGTTTCCTTCCTTCTCCTGGTTTTAGGTTTTGTTTGTATTCTTTCTAGATATTTTAGGTATGAGGTTAGGTTGTGTGAGATTTTTTCATGCTTTTTAAGGCAGTCCTGTATTGCAATAAACTTCCCTCCTAGGACTGCTTTTGCTTCGTCCCAAAGATTTGGAACTGTTATGTTTTCATTTTCATCTGTCTCTATTTTTTTTTTTTAATTTTCTCTTTGAGTTCTTGGTTGACCCATTCATTGTTTAGTAGCATGTTATTTAACCTCTATGAATTTGTGCTCTTTCCAATTTTTTTCTTGTGGTTGATTTCTAGCTTCATAGTGTTGTGGTCAGATAGAGAGCATGTCTTCAGTTTTTATGAATTTGTTGAGACTTGTTTTATAGTCTGTGATCTATCCTGGAGAATGTTCCATGTGCACTTAAGAAGAATGTGTATTCTGCTGTTTTATGATGGAATGTTTTGAATACATCTGTTAGATCCATCTGGCCCAGTGTGTCATTCAGAGTCATTGCTTCCTTGTTGATTTTCTGTTTGGATGATCTATCCATTGATGTAAGTGGGGTGTTTAAATTCTCTACTATTATTGTATTACTATCGATTACTTCCTTTATGTTTGTTATTAGCTGCTTTGTGTATTTGGCCGCTCCCATGTTGGGTGCATAAATATTTACAGTTGTTATAATCATTGTTGGATTGTTCCCTTTACGATCATATAGTGTCCTTCTTTGTTTCTTGTTACAGTCTTTGTTATAGTCTATTTTGTCTGATATAGGTATTGCTACTTTGGCTTTCTTTTCACTTGATTCACATGATAAATGCTTTTCCATTCCTTCACTTTCAATCCACTTGTGTCTTTAGGTCTGAAATGAGTTTTTGTAGGCAGCATATAAAGAGGTCTTGCTTTTTATCCATTCCTTCACACTATGTGTTTTGATTGGAGCATTTATTCCATTTTCATTCAAAGTAATTATTGATAGGATTTGCTTATTGTCATTTTGTTACTTGTTTCATGGTTGTTTTTGTAGTTCTCCTCTGTTCCTTCTCTTGCTCTCCTCTCTCATGGTTTGTTGGCTTTCTTTAGTGATATACTTGAATTTCTTGCACTTTATTTTTTACCTATCTTGCTGTTTTGGGATTTGTGGTTACCATTAGGTTTGTATATAACATCTTATGCCTATAGCAGTCCATATGAAGCTGATGGTTGCTTAAATTTAAACCCATTCTTTACTCTTCTTCCTTCCACATTTTAGATATATGGTGTAATATTTTACATCCTTTTATTTTGTGAATCCCTTGACTGATTTTTATACATATACTTATTTTTACTATTTTGTGTTTCCTACTTATTGCTACTTACAGTCTTTCCTTTCTATTCAAAGAGTCCCCTTTAACATTTCTTGTAGGACTACATTATTCATCATAAATTCCTTTAACTTTTGTTTGTCTGGGAAGCTCTTTCTCTTTCCTTCTATTCTAAATGTTAGCCTTGCTATAAGGAGTATTCTTAGCTGCAGATTTTTTTCTTTCAGCACTTTTAATTTATCATGACACTCTCTTCTGGCCTGCAGAGTTTTTGCTGAAATTTAGCTGATGACCTTTTATGTAACTGTTTTCTTTTCTCTTGATGCTTTCAAAATTCTCTCTTGATGACTACTTTTTGCTATTTTAATTACTGTGTGTCTTAATGTGGACCTCTTTGGGTTGATTTTATTGGGGGCTCTCTGTTGATCCTGGACCTGGATATCTGTTTGCTTCCTCAGATTGGGTAAGGATTCAGCTGTTATTTACTCAAGTAAATTTTCTTCCCCCTTTTCTTTTTCTCCTCCTTCTGGGATCCCTATAATGTGAATGATGTTATGATTGATGATGTTGCTAAGTTCCCTTAATCTATTCTCATTTTTCTTAAACTTTTTTCTTTCTTCTGTTCATTCTAATTGGTTTCCATTACTCTCCCTCCTGGTGTCTGATCTGTTCTGTTTCCTCTAGTCCACTATTTATTACATCCCATTTTTAATTTCAGTTATTGAGTTCTTTGTCTCTGATTGGTTCTTTTTTATGTTTTCTGTCTCTTCATTGAGGGTCTCACTGAGGTCCTCCTCTTTTCTCCAGTCCTTTGGGTATTTTTATGACCATATAAATTCTCGATCAAGCATATTACTTACCTCTATCATTTAGCTCTCTTGCTGTGATTTTTGTCCTATTCTTTCATATGGGACATATTCTTTGGTCTCCTCATTTTGTGTGACTCCCTGTCTGTTGCTATGTGTTAGGAAAGTCAGCTACATTTCCTACTCTTGAAAGTAGTGGCCTATGAAGAAGAGGTCCTTTGGTGCCCTGCAGTGCAATATTCCCTGTTTACCAGAACCTGGTTCTTCAGGATTGTCTTCTATGTTTGTACTATGTGCGTTGTGTGTGCCCTGCTGTAGTGGTTGAGTCATTTTTGCCTTCAGTCCAATCATCTGTAATGGTTTTCTTTGCCTGTTGTGGACAGGATTTGTTCCCTGTTTTGTAAGTGGTCCAATCTGGGGCTTCTTTGGGCTTGAGTTGGGTCAAACCAAATATCGGCCAGAGCTGTGGTAGCACCAAACTGCAGGGCAGTGTCCTGTGCTGGCCTCTCGGAATCTTGTTGGAATTTGGGGCCTATAGTCATACCAGATGTGTGCACCCAGGCCACTGCTGGGGCTGCATTTGAATTGGTGTGTGTTGTTATTTTCCCCACTCCCTGTGGCATGAGTCACTTTGGAGTGGTGCTGGCCCTTGTTGGGGCTGCTTGCAGACTTGTGGCACTGCTTTGGATGGACTCCTGCCTAGGGCAGGTTGGAGGGAGAAGTCTGAAGAAGAACGTGGGGGTAGGGTACTTGGTGTTTGCAAAGTTTGCCCTGGTCTGCTGTGGGAGGAGACATGTCACAGCTTGGAGAATTGCTGAGGGTGGGTTGGAGGCATGAGTCCCTAGGAGTATATAGAGGCAGGTTTCACTGTTAGCAAGGTAGGTGTTCACACTATGCTGGTTCCTACAAGTGTCTGCCTGTGTAGGGTGGGGGGCAGAGGATGGAAGTGGTGCCTATCAGCTCTTTTGTTCTTGGACAAGTCTCCTGAAGGATCCCCGCCCTTCCAGCACACATTCTGAGATGAGTAAATAAATGTCCTTCCTATATACTTCAGGTGTTTTTCAAACTGCTGTTTCTGTTCTGTGCTGTATCTCAGTGGGGCTGTTTGTTATGCTGTTTCTTTAAGGGCAGGGACTCAGTTTCCTATTACCCTCCAGGCTATCCCAGAGTAGAGCTAACCGATTTTTAATGTTCCAGTTGTTAAGCCCTGCTGGTTGTAAATACTTAACATGTTAAGTCTGTCTGGGTTTCAAAGCCAAATGTTATAGGATTCATCTTCCCAGTGCAGGTCCCCCATACCTCTGGTGCCTGGTGTGGGGTCTGTTCCTCTCCCTTGTCCATGGTTGCAGTGTCCCTCCCAACTGCAGACAGTCTCAAAGGTGACCTTGTTCCCTGACCGTGTCTCTGCCCTTCCTACCATTTTTAATGGGGCCTTTTCTCTCTGATTAGCTATAAGGAGACTATTCTGCCAGTCTTTTTCTGGGTTATTTACACTAATGTGTTACCTAGGTGTGTCTGTGGGACAAGAAAGCTTATGATCCTCCTACTCTGTTATCCTTTTCTGAGGTCTCTAAGCCTAGCAAATTTAAAATATAGGTAAAATTCACATATGTATCCATCTGGTCCTGGATTTTTTGTTAGTTTTTTGATTACCAGTTCTGTTTTGTTATGAGCAATTAGTCTGTTCAGATTTTCTGTTTCTTCCTGATTCAATTTTAGATGATTTTATGTTTCTAGTAGTTTATTTCTTCTAGGTTGTCCAATTTATTGATATACGTTATTTTCACAATGATCTCTCATATTTCTTTGTATTTCTATGGTGTCAGATTTTATTTCATCTCTCATTTCTGATTTTATTTGTTTTTTTTTTCCTTGATGAGTCTGGCTAAGGGTTTACAAATTTTGTTTATTTCTTCAAAGAATCAGCTCTTGGATTTATTTTTTTTTTTTCTTTTTTTGTCATTATGCCACTTATTTCTGGTCTGATACTAGTCCCTTTCTTACTTACTTACCTTGGGCTTTGTTCTTTTCTAGTTCCTTTAGGTATAAGATTAGATTATTTGTGTTTTTTGTTGGGTTTTTTTTTGAAGTAGGCCTGTATTGGTAGTGCTTTCACTGCATCCCAGAGATTTTGGACAATTGTATTCTCATTTATCTCCACCTATTTTTTTTTTATTTCCTCTTTGAGTGTTTCATTGACCCATTTGTTGTTTAGCATTATGTTCTTTCAATTTTTTTATTTTTATTTTATTTTAATTTCCACTGTAGTTCACATACCATGTTATATTAGTTTTAGGTATACAATATAGTGAGTCAACAACTCCATACATCACTTGGTGCTCATCACAAGTGCTCTCCTCAATCCCCATCACCTATTTCATCCATCCCCCTACCCACCTCCCTTCTGGTAACCATCAGTTCTCTATAGTTAAGTCTGTTTCTTGGTTTGTCTCTCTGTGTCTTTTTCTTTGCTTATTTTGTTAAATTCCACATACAAGTGAAATCATATGTATTTGTCTTTCTCTGGCTGACTTATTTAGCGTTATGCTTTCTATTTTCATCTGTGTCAAGTTTTTTGATACTTCATCTTTAAGAAATGATTTCTAAACCTATGTTGGATTTTCTTATTAAATATAATTAATTTTGAATAAATTTATTTCTTGGAGAAAAAGGGGAGTTCTCCTTACTTCATACTATGACAGAAAGGGAGCCAAGTAAAATGAAAGCTGGGTCTTGATGGATGAGTAAGAATTCACTAAGGTTGGGGGAGAAAGAGGAGATTTAAGGGAGATGGAAAACTTACGTAAACTTTAGATTTTGTTATAGGTGGGAATTAAAAACTTCATCACACTTTTAAAAAGAAATAGGTGTAGTCAAGTTCTCTCTTCCATACTACTTCTCTTGCAATTACTTCCCATTGTTTTTTCTAAAATCTGGCGTCCAATCATCACAAAACTATGACTTTAAATCAGAATCTCCTTACTGTCAATTTAGTTCAAAGATATAATGGCTTTAATCACAGAGCATTTAGCTAGATAAAAACTCTTCAGCCATTACTCAGCAAGTTCATCTTGAATACTGTAATAGGATTGTTGTCACAGAACTCAAAAGGCCACACTGCTATTAATTGCTTAAACTCCTATTTGGTGTAGGACTTTAGCATTTCCCCCTATGGAGGAGGTGAGTCAAAGCAAATGGAATTTCTACAGCATATTCCAAATTACTATAGAGTATCTTAAAACCAGGGCACAAATAATTTTAATAATGTTAATAATTGCAGTAGCTACTAATTATGTAACACCGTAAGCACTTACTAGGTGCCTGATGTTATTAACAGTGATAATAATTAATATTTGTCTAGTGTTTAATAAGTCCCTGACAATATTCTAAGTGCTTTATATGCATTCTTTTATTTAATCCTGCAAAAACTTTATAAAATATACATTATGGTTTTTCTAGAAGTTGTTCTTCTTTAACCGAGAGGAAATGAAGGCTCAGAAATTTTTAGAAATTTGCTCGGGGTTACAAAACTAATAAATGGCATCACAGGGATTTAAACTAAAATCTCTGAGTCCAGGATCAAAGCTGTTAACTGTGTCATACACTCCTCTCCACATATCTTATTTGTTAGCTACTCATTGTCCTCTTACTAAGCTTATGTTAAAGTAAGGTGAATGAGGTGCAGGGAGGGCAAATAACGTTCCCAAATGACACAGCTAGTCAGTGTCAGAGTAGTCATTGGAAACTAAATTGTCTGATTCCCAAGAATGTGCTCTTATGCCTATGCCTAACTGTTTAGAACAGAGCTTCAGTAAAAATGTCCTTACACTAGAAAGCATAATTTTTTTTTAAGATTTTATTTATTTATTTGACAGAGACAGTGAGAGAGAGAACACAAGCAGGGTAAGTGGGAGAGGGAGAAGAAGGCTCCCTACTGAGCAGGGAGCCCGACATCGGGCTCGATCCCAGGACCCTGGGATCATGACCTGAGCCTCAGGCAGACACTTAATGACCGAGCCACAAAAGCACCCTGGAAAGCATGATTTCTGACAAAATCCTTGGCCAGCACTCTACCTTTTATAATAGAAGACTTTTTTTTTTTCTCATTCGTGATTTCAACTAACAGTTGATTAATTCAAAAAGCCTTTGAATTTGTCTGACATATTTTACATATTTACATATATATGTACATATGTATTTTACACTTGTATGTATGTATTTACATATATATGTAAATATAAATAATGCAGATATATAGTAATATATAAATAATACAAATATACATAATATATAAGCAATACAAATATATGTTATATATAAATTCATATATACTTATAAAATTATAAGTATATATAAATATAGGTAGTGATATTAAATATATTCCTAGATATATATAATCAATAACATATATTAGTGATTTGTTCTTATCAAGTTTTTCTAAGCATTTTAGTTTCACAGAAGAAAAATTTCCTTTTGCACACATGTAAATTGGTTTTGGTTTATTAAATATAAAATTAATTTGGTTTCTTAAATATAAAATTATTAAATATAAATTAATATTAAAATATAAACTTAATTAATTAAATATGAAATAAATTAATTTTTAAATAATTATTAAATATAAAATTAATAGCTATAACGTGTATTAGTGGGAAGGAACAAATAAAACTAGCTTCTTACAAGTGCATATCTTAACTGTTGGGAACAGAGGTACCCAACCCTGTTGAAAAGCCCACTAACTGCAGGTGTTCTGGAATGTTCTACAATAAGATCAGGTTAATCCTGCATGGAAATTAAGTAGAGGTTGACTATGAGGATATATACTATCATTTTTAATAAGAGAACTATGATTTCTTTCTTTAGATGTGAACTTTTCTCCAATTTCCTTGGGTTAAGTAAACCTTCATAATCTCTGTAAAGTGCTATGGTTGAGGGCATCTTAAAAGCATTCATAAGTTTCAAATATTGGAAACAATTTTGTAAGAGAAATGATCACCAGTGACAGTGGTCCTAGACCATTTTCCCCCACTTTGAGTCATAGTGCTTAGGCAGCTCTAACCATCTAAAACTACTAGTTTTAACTATGGTTCTGAACCTTAGTTGCACATAGAATCACCTGAGGGTCTTTAAAAAATATTTGAAGCTGGACCCCATCACCAGAGAATTTTATCTTGGTCTGGGTTGCAGTGTGGGCATTGGGATTTTCAAAAGCCTCTCAGGTGGTTTTCATGTGCAGCCAAAGTTCAGAATCAATGATGCAGAATCTTAAAGCCCTGAGGTTGCCACTAAACCCTAATCAAGGATTGTAGTGCTCCTTTCCCCTACCTCACTGAGCACAACTCTTCAATTTTGACAAACCACTGAAGTTCTCATTGGGTTTTACTATGTAATCTAAAATTATGTATTTGTTTTGACTTGAGTGTGAAAGCATAGGTGACCTAGGACTGTTTAGATATCAAATATTGGGAGAATGTTGGAAGCATCCCAACCATCTGTAGAAGATATATGCTAGGATTCATCTATATTTGAAACAAAGTCTCTGATGTCAACTCTGTAACAAGTTCTCATACAGATTTTTACCTCAAGGATTGATTCATGTAGTACACATAAACATATCAAAATTCTATAACCTAAGTAAAGTCTTGCATATTATCAACTTGTAAGGGGGACTCCCTTGCGGCCTCTTGGAGGTCCAGCCCAACCTGCATTCTAATGCAGTGGGCATTGCTGTGGAAACACCACTGTTGTAAAGGCCATCTTTGGTCCTCTCTGAGTCTTTGTCACTCAAGACCTTTGATCTTGAGGAAATTTCTTCACCTTTCTGGAGTTGGAGTGAATGATTACTAATGATTTGTTGACTCCAAATTCTGTTTCCTTGTGTTTTAGTTGCTCATTAATATTTTTACTGGGGTAAGAACAACATCATCTACATGTTTTGAAGACATTCTCTTCTCTGCTTTCAGTGAGTGTCTGGTCCAGCATTGTGTGAATAACACACACCATGGTACCACGGGAAAGCATATACCAATGCATGGTGCTGTGTTCTGGGGTAAGCCCAGGACTTCTTTCTGCTTCAACTCTTCCCCCCCCCCCTTTTTTTTTCTTCTTTCAAGGAAGAGTAATGCTCCTGACCACTGTTTGGGTCATTTTTTCTATAGTTAGAGATTAATTGATATAAGTAAAGGAGATATTTCAAGCACTCAGTTCTCTTACTCCTTTCCTTCTGGCACTGGTGGTATTCCCTTTCATCAAGCTGGCATGATGTGATCTGAGACTCACTTTTGAGCCCTGAAGTAAGTTTCCTCTGCTTCAGAGGTTCTTGTCTTTTGACCCCTTGTCTGACTTATCAGTAGGAGAAATGAATCTTCTGTGTGGTTCAGACCATGACTTCTGTGTTGGTAGTTGGAAAATAACTGTCTTAACGAAAACTGAGAATTAATTTATCTTACTTTACTGGTCTTACCAGTCTGTATCCTCTCTACCACCACCATCTTGTGAAATGGTTCAGGATGGGTTTCTAATATTTTTGTGTCCCTTAGCTAAAATAACCTCCTGTTATACTCTTAGTCATGCTATCATGAAGAAAAGCTCTTTGCTAGGCTATTGATGACCAAATGGGCTTCTTGAGAAGGAACCCCAATAACTGTTTAATACATATTTGTTGACTGAATTAATGAATATATAACTGAGCAATAAAGTTTCTAATTACTCTGTTACTATGTTGGTAATAATAAAATGAGGCTGTAACAGCAGTCTTGTAGCTGCCAGGTAAATTCTTCACCCATTTCCTCATATATGCATAGATACCAGCAATACCCACTTCTGGCTCATAAATGAATTCTGTAGCCCGAAGAATCAATAGCATAGATACTTAAATTTAACCCTCAATACTTTTTAAGCATTTCAAGAACGTTTATTCAGTGGTTATGTGGACATCTGGAAAAGGCAATATTTAAATCATTTATGCAAATACATTGCATATGATACATATGCAGTTTGAAATAACTGTCTTGTATTCTATATACAAGTGGTTATTTTTGTAAACCAAAGACACCTCAGCTATATCTCACTTACATACTGAAATAATAGAGTGAGAGTATCCTAAATTAATGTATTTCAGTTTATTTTTTAGTGCAGCATGCAAATTTAGAATTGGGGCAAAGCCAAAATGTGCAATAGCATGTGCCTACTAGCATACCCTTCTTCTTACACTAAGTACTCATTTCTCCATTCCTTCATCCTTTCCCAGGTAGTTTCTCCCTCTACTCCCTGACCAGTGGCCTCATATTCTCTCCATTCTGACTCTTCCCGTTGAAATCCTCAGTCAGGAAATTATCTAATTAACTTTGTCAATAGAGGTGCAAATAGATTTTTTTTTAAGTTGAATGTGATACTCTCAGAGAAATTTTCATTTAGGCAGGCAACAAGAAGACTTTAACCAAAGAAATAAAACCTTAATTGTGGAATTGCCTGGATCAGTAGACATGAGATATGTCAGAGCTATGGGGAAAGTTTGAAAGGTAACTTTCATGTGTCTCTGAATGCACACCTGTTATGAAATTAGGTCCGGTGTGCAGTCTTCCGCTTGTCCAGCCTGGAGATTACACACTCTTCACCTTAGCTGAGGGTTGGTTCCTCTTTGTGAGTAGTTTCATAGAATAATTAAGGACATATGCTTTAGAAATAAGAAGATTGGATTTGAATATGAGCTCATACTTTCTAGCCCTTTAGGCAAATTACACGAGCTTTCTAAGTTTTTCTTTAACTGTAAAATGTAAATAGGTTAGTATGAGGATTAAAAGAAACAATGTAGGTAAAGTACTTACTTGTACCTAGGAACCTAGAAAATGTTCAGTAAATATTAGTATGTGTGTTCTCTCTCTCTCTCTCTCTCTCTCTCTCTCTCTCACACACACACACACACACACACACACACACACACACACACACATAAAATAGAAAGTCAGTCTGACCTCTTCAGCTTTAACATTTTAGGAGGTTAAAAATAAACAGAAAACTCTAGACAGAACAATTAAGAAAGACAAAGAAATGAATCCAAAATGGAAAAGAGGTAAAACTGTCTGTATGCAAATGACATGGTCTTATATGTAGAAAACTCTAAAGGCTCTACCAAAAAAAAAAAAAAAAGGTTAAAAGTAATAAATGAATTCAGTAAAATTGTGTGATACAAAACCAACATACATTAGTTGTATTTCTACACACTAACAGCAAACTATTCAAAAAAGAAATTTAGAAAAACAACTCTGTTTTCAATACTATCAGCCAAAAGTTACCTAAAAATAAATTTAACCCAGAATGGAAAAAAATGTACACTAAAAACTATAAAACATTGTTAAAGGAAATTGAAAAAGAAAAATAACAAATGAAAAAATAACTTATGTTCATCAACTGGAAAAATTAGTATTGTTAATATATCCATACTACTCAGTGATTTAATACAAATTCAATGCAGTCCCTATCAAAATTTCAATGGTATTTTTCATAGAAATAGGAAAAAATCCTATAATTCATATAGAAACACAAAAATCGTGAATAGCCAAAGCATTCTTAAAGAAGAGGAATAAAGCTGGAGGCATCAAGCTTCCTGATTCCACACTATACTGCAAAGCTATTGTAATCAAAACAGTGTGAAACTGGCATAAAAGCATAGACCAATGGAACAGAAGAGAGAGTAAAGAAATGAATTCACACATACAGTCTTCAAGAACAGTGCCAAGAATACACGTGGGGAAAGGATACTACTGTTCACTAGTTTTAGGAAAACCAGGTATCCACATGCAGGAGGATGAAATTGGACCCCTTTTTTTATACTACACACAAAAGCCACCTCAAAGTAAATTAAAAAACATAAGACCTGGAACCGTAAAAATTCTGGAAGAAAACACAGGGAGAAACCTTCTTGACACTGGCCTTAGCAATGATTTTTTGGATATGATACCAAAAGCATGGGCCACAAAAGCAAAAATAAGTAAGTGGGAATACATCAAACTAAAAGCTTCTGCAAAGCAATGGAAATAACAGAGTTAAAGGAAACCTATGGAATGGGAGGAAATATTGCAAACCATATATCTGATAGCAAAAGCCAAATAATTAAAAAAAATAGACAAAACACCTGTTAGACATTAAAAAAAAATACAAATGGTCAACAGGCATATGAAAAGATAAAGAACATCACTAATTATGAGAGAAATGCACACCAAAACGACAATGAGATATCACCCACACCTGCTAAGGTGGCTATTAAAAAAAAAAAAAAAGCGCTGGTGAGAATGCAGAGTAAAGGAAATCCTGGTACACTGTCGGTGGGAATATAAATTAATCCAGCCATTATGGAAAACAATATGGAAGAGCCTTAAAAATTTTTAAATAGAGCTATCATATGATTCAGCAGTACTGGTTCTGGATATTTACACCAAAGAATTGAAATTAGATATTTCTTGAAGAGATATTTGCACTTCTGTGTACCTTGTAGCATTATTCACAATAGCTATGATATGGAAACCTAAATGACCATCAACAGAAAAGTGGATAAAGAAAAGATGGTATATAAACATATTATTTCAGCTTTGAAGAAAAGAACAAAACCTGCCACTTGAGACAACATGGATGTACCTGGAGAATATGCTAAATGAAGGAAACCAGATTCAGAAAGCCAAATACTGGCTGATGTCACTTATATGTGGAATCTAAAATAGCCCGGTGATGGGTATTAAGGACGGCATGTGCTGCGTGGAGCACTGGGTGTTATACGAAAACAATGAATCATGGATCACTACATCAAACACTAATGCTGTATTGTATGGTGACTAACATGACATAATAAAATAAAATTTTAAAAAATCATATTAAAGTAATAATTAGATGCCCCCCCAAAAAATAAAATAGTCAAACTCATAGAAACAGAGAGCAAAGTGATGATGATCAGGGGTTGGAGGAAAGGATAATGAAAGGCAGGGGAGGTGATGATTAGAGGGTACAGTTATGTAAGATAAATTCAGGAGATCTATACGACATAGTGCCTATGGCTAACTACATCTATCAATCTATCGTTAAAATTTGCAGAGGATAGATCCTAGAGTAAGTGTTCTTACCACACACATAAAATGTGTGATGGTTTCATGGATGTATTCTTATCTCCAAATACACTGAGTTTTTTCCATTAAATATCTACAGCTTTTTATATCTCAATCATACCTGAGAATAAAGTGGTTTTAAGACAAACAAGAAATCTGAGGAAACCCCTGGGCTGGTACAGTCTGTAAGGGACAGGGATGGGAAGTAGGAGGCAGTGAGAGATGGCTGGTGCTGTCACACGATGACTCAATGGAGAACTATGGAGGAATTAAAGTGAGCCAGGCTCGAGGAGGAAATGAGGATAACAGAATAGTGGCCAGAAAGAGGGGAAGGACAAATGGTACCTAAACTCATTCAGTTTTAATTTTAACTTCTGACTCATCAGCTTGTCATTTTAGGTGTTTAGATTATAAAAGCAGCATAAACACTACCTTCAAAAACAGGAAGTTATATTGTAAATGAAATGTCTCCACTGAGTGGGTTACATTTCTAAGCCGTTTGTAGTTGGCAGACACTAAAATAAGATATCCAGGGGTAGATTTCTGTTTTCTCCTGATGACTTTAATTAGATAGCAAGGGCACACATCACCTTGAATTTTATTTGCCAATCCTAAATCAGGAAAGAGTTTTCAGAAGCATGGAGACAAGTCTAAAAAGCAAACCTGCCCTAGAATTGCACTATATTGATTTGGTGCTAAAACAGAGAACAAAATTTTACTCAAATGTTTCTGCTTAGTCACCACTAAAGGAGATTGGAGAAGGAGCTATGAGGTCTGTTCAGTTATATTCCTTAAATCAAGTATCATTAGTTGCAGTTTGGAGAGGGCCAGTTGCACAGTAAAATCTTGATCAGTTGGAATACCTTGTGCACCTCTCTTGCAGTGCAATCTCACAGGAGAGATTTAAGAAGGTATTCCAGGCAAGTTCTAGAAGTAATACAGATTACGTACAGCCTTCTCTACATCTCTAAGATTGAGTAGAGGGAAGTAGAACAACGGAAGTTTTGAACAATCTAGGAACCAGCAAGTTCTCCTGTAAATAAAGAACATTCAGTTTTCTTTTTATACTCTATACACTAAGGAAAGTAGACCACTAAATTCGAGGATGTTCTTCCAAAACAAGTATTGAAATTAAAACCCAAGTGAAACAAAGGATTTTATTGTTTAACTTAAATCTATCATGACATTCAGTTGATAAATATGTCTACCCTTGATATTGTTTGAATGCTTCATTCCTACAGGAGCCTAAGTGGACAGAAACATTCTATGTGGCTACACCCTGACAGGCCTCCGTGAGAGAATATCCGTTTACAACGTTAACAGTTTTCTTTTTTGCCATGGTTATTTCCAGTGGTTTTTATCACCAACTGAAGGCTTTCCAGTCCTCTTGACAACTACATAGATCTTTCTTCTTACTCTCTGAAGGGAATTCTGTTTGCAGTAGGGCATAGCTACAGAGAATGCAGAGGATAGAAACAGAGGGAAGAAGGAAACAAGTCGCCTCCTATGGGGAACAAGCATGATAAGTTGCACACAGAATTCTTTTTCCTCTCTTACAGCTGGTGTAGAAAGATGGGACGGGAGTTTGGAAGTGCTCCCTGTAGTGAATGATTGAGTAGGGCCCGGACGGAAGATAGAGCCAGGAAGACCTGGCAACTCAGGCTTGGCTTAAGTGACAGGGATGGAAGAGGATCCTGAGGTCGGCACGGATTCTGGTACACAACCAGTGCACGGGTAATGAGAACATAAAGTGATTTAGAAAGAGGAGCGGTAATAAAAAAATCGGGACATTGCATTTGTTTGCAATGTCCCCGATTTCACTATTGCTCAGCTACAAAGCTTGATGTCCGTGCCAGCTAACTTTAGTCTTGTCTCTGCCACCCTTACCTCTGTTCACAAGTGCTAGACTCTCCTATGTGTATATTGTGACTAAAAACGTTTTATGCAGGGCGCCTGGGTGGCTCAGTGGGTTAAGCGTCTGCCTTAGGCTCAGGCCATGATCCCGGGGTCCTGGGATTGAGCCCAGCACTGGGCTTCCTGCTCAGCGAGAGTCTGCTTCTCCCCCTCCCTCGGATGCTCCCCCTACTTGTGCTCTCTCTCCCTCTCTTGCTGTGTCGAATAAATAATAAAATCTTTAAAAAAAAAACAAAACATTTTATGGTCTATCCAGGGAAATCAATCCCGTCTATAAAATTAATTTCTGAGTTCCAAAAATCTTATGTATACCTGGGCTTTTGGAAAAATCTGTAAGTTGCAATGAAGTAATTGTTTTATGGGCATACATTGTTTTTTTTTCTGTTTTTATTAAACCTTTTTGGATCCTTCCCTTTAATACTGAAGCATATTATCTCTTGGAAATAGATGTATAAAAGATTAGTTCTGCCTGATTTCATTCTGCTTTACCTGATTACTTCTTCCCTGACTTAGACCTATCTTTGGAAATAGAGGACACTCTCTACCCATCATCAGTACAGTGAGTTTCTATTTTTATTAACTGGTTACTGTTTTTTCTCAATGCATCAACTCACTTTTATATAATTTATCCTTATAGGCAGGTACATATACAACTCACTGTATTAGGCACATTTGTGAGTAAAGACACCAAGACCAAAAAGAAAAGAAAAGAAACCAAGACCAGCGATTAATTAGCTTGCCCAATTTACCTAGAAAACTTCTTTTTGGCATTACTAATAATTTGATCTACAGCACTTTTGACCTAGAAGGGATTTAGGGATTATTTTCTAAAGTTCCCTCTGTTCAGAGGTAAAGAAGCTAAGATTGCAAAGATTAAGTTTGCTGCCCAAGGCCACAGAGGTAGTTGGTGGCAGGGTTAGAGTAAGAGCTTGGGTCTCCAAGTATTTAGTGCATAATTCTGTCTACACTACCACACACTCATTCAACTGGCATGGTCCAGAATCTCCAGGTAGCTGTTTTTCTTAATGAGAGCAGGAAAGGGTCAAACAGTGGGTATTAGGGAAGATATGACTGATAATGTTGGTACCAAGGAATGGGCACATGGCTACCCTCTAGGAAAGCACATCTTTCCAGTTTCTAATTATAATCAGAGATTATAAGAACTCCATTTTAAAAGCTATAGACAATTATCAAAAAATCCTAATAACTTATAAAACTAGAAAATTCTGACAGGAGAAACTGTTAATGGTATCCTAAGGGAAAGAGAACATGGTTGGCTAACTAATAGGAACAAATCTTAACCAAAACAAACAAACAAACAAACAAAAAACAAAGCAAAACCAAAAAAAACCTTGATATTAATTACTAATAAAATAAATAAAAATCAAGTGCCAAAAAAAAAGTAGCCTCATCAGTCGTGCACTGGGTGAACCCTTGTGTCCCCTCCCAAATGCAATCAAAGATCCAGATAACATGTAAATTGTACTTTGTCTTCTAAGTTAGATAATTCATTTTCAAATAAAAACTGTGATGCATGGTGATGAACTTCTCAGTTGTGGCAAGTCCTGTTTATTGTCAGACTGATAGCCCTTACCCTCTTTTCCTTTCCCAAGTTTGTTGATTCTATGATGGTTGGAACCCATTCCCACTATAGGGGCTGAAAGTGCCAAATAAACCATTTTCCAGCCTCCCCTCTGGTTAGGGAGTGGCTTTTGAGTCATTCCTGGCCAGTGAAGAGGCTGAGGCACTTATGGAAAAGGTTTTCACTCTTATTTAAAAGAAAAAGGAAGGAAACAAGGAAATAAGCCTGCTGTCCTGCCTTAATTGTAGTGGGGCAAGAACGTGCTCTCTGGGTGGAGGCAGCCATCTTGGAATCATGAATTGCTGAGTCTGAGAGTAAGGGCCCATATGCTGAGGATAGCAGAAGAGGAAAGCAAAGAGAGCTCGGTCCTTGATTATATTGTTCTACCACTGAGCTGTAACTCCAGAATCCTCCACAGTGGATTTCTTGTCACGTGATTGGCTGGAGCCAGCTTTCCTGGTAGGAATCAATTGTGTGTATCTCTTCGAAGTTCTGCATTAGTGTGTTGGTAGCATGATATCAGCCATGTCAACAGTATATGTACCATGGGAATTGCAAATGGTAAAAATTAGAGATTTTGAGTCCTCTGGAGAATCTGTTGTTAAACATTTACAGCACACCACTGGACATAATAAATTCCTAAGATTTAAGTCACTTTTAGTTGGGTACTCTGGTGGTTGCAGTTCAGAGCCTATTAACTGATACACTAGTCTGGACTTCAAGGTTTGTCTGTACTGTACTTAACTATAAATCAACTAGTTGAATAGAGTGAATCACCCTAGATGCTTGCTAATATGGGAAATTCTTTGCATTTAGGCATCTATGTCTCACTACCAACAGAGAAAGCCTATTCACGCCTGTCTCATTTAGCTGGGACTTTCCACTCCATATTGACCTGATGGCTAGAGACTTTGCGTAAAGACCCTTTGGTTACTGCCCCATTGTGGCTTTCATGAATATATAATAAGGATTCCAGAGGAGAGAGCTATGTGGGAGAGAGGGTTCTCCAGGGATGGGTTCCAGAAAGGCAGCAGATAGGAGCTTTACTAGCCTTCAGTTCCTCAAGCAGCATCTGACACATCCTATAAGGCCTTTAAATTGGTCTGATGCACAAGAAATACTAACTTTCAAGTTGTGACATGAGCTCACAGAGAGCATGGTCTACATTACACTTCCCATTTCCTTTCATGGAATGAAAAACAGTGATACCCAGTTGAGTACAAGGAGGGAAACTGGGGAAGGCAGTATGATGTAGGGATAAGAACAAGATACCGAGTTTGAGTAAACCTAAATTCCAATCTTGGTTGTTTGGTCTTATGCAAATCATGTTAATTCATAGTTTATTTTCTGAGTTTTAGGAAAACAGTGTTGGACTAAATGTTCTTAAAGAATCCTTCCATTTGTGAACCTACTTCCAAGAGGTGTTATGCTTACCTGATTCTATAAAGAAACTTATCATTCATTCATTTGTTTATGCAACAAGTATTTAGTGAAGAGAGTACATTATTTGCATAGTATGAGTTTTGACTTAATCATATTAAGGGCACATAACTGTGGGAAAGACACCTTACCTAAGCATCTGTTACCTCACTTTAACAAAATGGACATAACAATATGTAGCCCATAGGTTTGGAGGAGTGACTGAGGAGACTGTGTTATGTTAAAAGCTATAAGATCTTAAAGAAGATCATTATTAGTATTACTGGCCTTTTGGGGGGGCGCGTAGTGTCTGGCATTCACCTCTACCCTTCTCTTCTTTACTAATAGCCTGCCAATTTCCCTCTGAAGAGAATGCTCCATTTTGTGTTTCCTTAAATGAGGCTAGTTCTTTCTGCCAGCCTCTTATTGTCACCTTCCACCGCTGTCTCTAGTATGAAATCTAATGGAGCTTGATTGGCAAATCTGGGATTTGAGTCTTTGAAAATTTAACAAATGACTCAAAGTAGCAGTGATTATTTGGAAGCTAGTTTCACTGGAGCAACAGCACCCCCCCAAGGGCCATATGATCCCTTTCTTGTGTCCAGGGCTACAGCTTCTAATGTTTGACATCTTGAACACCTTGATTCTTTTTTCTTTTTATGTTATGTTAATCACCATACATTACATCATTAGTTTTTGATGTAGTGATCCACGATTCATTGTTTGCGTATAACACCCAGTGCTCCATGCAGTACATGCCCTCCTTAATACCCATCACCAGGCTAACCCATCCCCCCACCCCCACCCCCTCTAGAACCCTCAGTTTGTTTCTCAGAGTCCATCATCTCTCATGGTTCGTCTCCCCCACCGATTTCCACCCCCTTCATTTTTCCCTTCCTACTATCTTCTTCTTTTTTTTTTTTTTTTAACATATAATGTATTATTTGTTTCAGAGATACAGGTCTGTGATTCACCAGTCTTGCACAATTCACGGTGCTCACCATAGCACATACCCTCCCCAGTGTCCATCACCCAGCCACCCCATCCCTCCCACCCCCACCACTCCAGCAACCCTCAGTTTGTTTCCTAAGATTAAGCATTCCTCATATCAGTGAGATCATATGATACATGTCTTTCTCTGATTGACTTATTTCACTTAGCATAATACTCTCTAGTTCCATCCATGTCATTGCAAGTGGCAAGATTTCATTCCTTTTGATGGCTGCATAATATTCCAGTGTGTGTGTGTGTGTGTGTGTGTGTGTGTGTGTGTGTGTGTGTGTGTGTATACACACACCACATCTTCTTTATCCATTCCTCTGTTGATGGACATCTTGGCTCTTTCCATAGTTTGGCTATTGTGGACATTGCTGCTATAAACATTGGGGTGCACATACCCCTTCGGGTCACTACATTTGTATCTTTGGGGTAAATACCCAGTAGTGCAATTGCTGGGTCATAGGGTAGCTCTATTTTCAACTTTTTGAGGAACCTCCAGAACGCCTTGATTCTTGACTTTCCCCAAGAGTTTTGCTTTTACTTGAGACACTCAGAAGCATGTTCTCACCAACAAAGGTGTGGTATCTTGTTTTAATCTTTGGTAGTTACCTAATTTAGAAAACAAAACATCAAAAAAAAACCAAAGCTGTTGAGACCAAATGGTGTGACTAATGAATATTTAGGACAATCTAGTGATAACTATAAATTCAACATCAAAAGAAAAATTGTTCACATTAGTGATCATAATTGTGTCTGAGAGCCATTTAAGCAATATGAAATCACCCCCATGCTCAGGTGAGAGAGGGGCATTCTAAGATGACATGGGAGCAGCTCCGAATGCTACAAGCTCATGATGCTTCTTGAAAGAGGAGTAAGCGGGTGTAAATGCAAGAAAGAATATCTTTGCCAGACTACTTGTAAGCATTACCAGTAGGCACTGAAGTGAAGTTCTGTAAGGGACTTAGGAAACAAGTTCAGAGTTTGAATTCTATATTTATGGTTATCGGCAGAAAGAAACTTTTGTCTCTAATACAGACTGTTCTGTCCTTTAGCTGTCAGGGTGAATCAACTGTCTACCCAAAGCATGTCTGATTGATCGATTGCTTAACATCATTTGCTAAGCAACACATAATGTGCTAGAATGACATTCTCTATTGGATTTTCAGCATAAAAGACATGATGTTGTTTATTGTGGGGCAATATGGCCAAACTATATTTAATTTCACAATTTTTTCTTTTTTAATTAATAGACTATTTTTTTAGCAGTTTTAATTTACAGAAAAGATTAGAGTGAAAGGTACAGAGAGTTCCAAAATACTCCCTTACCCTTCCCCATCCACCCATTTCTCCTATTTTTAGCATCTTGCTCTAGTGTGGTGTATTTGTTACGAATTATGAACCTACATGGGAACATCATTATCACCAAAGGCCATGGCTTATATTAGTGTTCACTCTTTGCATTGTACATTCTATGGATTTGGATAATGTATAAGGACATGAATCCACCATTACAGTGTCACCCAGAATAATAATTTAATTGCCCTAAAATTCCCCTGTTTTTCTCTGTTTTCTCAGAAGCTCTTTTAAATTTGACAGGAATTATATGCTGCATGGAACAAGGAGATAGAGTGGTTGACATCCTTATGTTGACATTAGGTGTTTTGTTTTGTTTTGGTTTTTTTTTTGCAGGATCTTCTAGTTGAGAAGAATAATATCAACAACAAAAAGACATATTTATTAAGCTCTTAATATGTAGCAGTCACTCTGAACTTTGCACAAATTATCTAATCAAACCCTAACAACAGTTCAGTGAGTTTGGCACCTTTTTAATCTATAAATATGAGTGAACTGAAGCTCACAAGATGATCTACCCTCACATTTGCACGGTCTCTAACTGACACAGACTGGGTGGCATCTTTCCAGAAACTTTCCCCTAACATGTTATTGCCTCAGGAGACCAGGACTTTAACATTCTTCCAGTTCTAAAATATACATGTTATTTCACACGTTCACTAGAATGAAAATATATATATATATATATATTTAATTTCAGGAAAGCTTCATTATAAACTTGACTGCTCAGTTATAGGGAGCAGAGATTTTAGTGACTTGACTTCTACCTTGATCCCAGGGAATGAAGAGATCAAGAATAATTTAAGACCTCTCATGGAACATTGTTGTCTGGAATGACCAATTTAGGGATGTGCAGCATATGCAACTTCATTGGAAATTCTTGGGTACATTATCATGATACAGGGTTTAAAAAATACTGCAGAAAAATCCTGAGTTTTCTTAGTTTTTCGCAACTTTTGACTGTGTGACATTTGATCAATTCATTGTATTTATTAAATAATACTGATATCCAATAGCACTGCTATTGCATGGAAAAAAGATGGAGAACAGGTCTAGAAAAGACATAGACATGACTTGTTTCATTTCTTCAGAACTGCTTTTATTTTACACTCAACTAATAAACAGTGTGATTTACACATAGTAACTATATTCAAAATACAGAGCAGACCCATATATTTCACTATAGCATATTTTTAATGGCTACAAGGTGATATGACCATATACCATAAAATTCACCTGTTAAAAGTGTATAGTTCAGTGGTTTTAGTATATTTGCGGCTGTGAATTCATCACTATCATCTAATTTTAGGACATTTTAATCAACTCCAAAGGAAAACCCACACTAATTAGCAATCAGTATCCATTCCTTCTTTGCCCAAGTTCCTGGTAAACACTAGTCTACTTGTATTTTCTATGGATTTGCCTCTTCTATGCATTTTATATGAATGGAATCATAAAATATGTTTTAGTTTTTGTTTTGTTTCTTATTTAGCATAATAAATGAAAGGTTGATCCATATTGTAGTATATTAACAGTACTTCATGTTTTTTATTGCCAAATGATAATCCATTCTATGGGTTATCTGTTGATAACATTTGGATTGTTTCCTTTTTTGTTTATTATAATAATACTGCTGTGGATATCCATGTACAAGTTTCTATGTGGGCATCTATTTTCAGTTCTCTTTGGCAAGTACTTAGGAGTGAAATTAGTCATATAGCAACACCTTATTCTTTTTTTTTTTAAATTGGGATGTCTTTTTTTTGAGTGGTAAATGTTCTCCGTATGTACTGAATACAGGCTTCTCAGCAAATATATTATTGGCAAATATTTTCTACCATTTTGTGGATTGTCTTTTTACACTGTTAAAGGTGTCTTTGAAACAAAAAAGATGTTAATTTTGGAATTTTAATGGCCTCCAGTGTTCCGTTTATCTTTTTGGTTACTGTTGCTTGTGCTTTTGGAGCCGTCTATAAGAAACCATCACCTAGTCTAAGGTCATGAGGATTTATACCTAGGCTTTCTTTTAAGAGTTTTACAGCTTTAACTCTTACATTTAGGTCTATCTATGGTCTATTTTGAGTTAAATTTTATAGATAGAGTGAGGTAAGGTTCAACTTCATTCTTTTGGAAATGAATATCTAGTTGTATTAACAGAATTTTTTGAAAAAAAGAATACTTTGATGATTGAATTGTCTATCACTTTCCAAAGGTTGCTGTAACAAAGCCCCCAAAATTGAGTGGCTAAAAATGATAGCAATTTATTGTCTCACAGTTCTGGAGACCAGAAGTCTGAAATCAGATATTGGAAGGGCCATGTTCTCTCTCAAATTTGTAGGGGAAAATCCTTTATTGCCTGTTTTTAGCTTCTGGTCTTTGCTGGGAATCCTTGGTGTTCCTTGGCTTGTATATACATCACTCCAATCTCTGTTTCCGTCATCATATGGCTGTCTTTCCCTGTGTGTCTCTCTCCCCTTCCTATAGGGACACCTACCATATTGGATTAAGAGCCCATCATACTCCAGTATGATCTTAACTAATTACATCTGTGATTACCCAAACAAATAAGTTATATTCTGAGGGACTGGGGGTTGGGATCTCAACATATCTTTTTTGGGGGGTGGGGCACAGTTCAACCCATTAACAGCCTATACTCTAGCCCTACACGCCCAAATTCATGTCCTTCTCAAGAGCAAAATACACTCACTATAACCCCAAATTCCCCCAAATCTTTACCATTCCAACATCACCTTTAAGTCCCAAATCACATTTCAATATTACTAGCTCAAAGTCCCAACTCTTAATCTAAATCAGTTGTGGGTGAGAACCCGTATGATTCATCCTGGCACAAAATTCTTGTCCATCTGTAAGACTACGAAACCAGACAAGCTATCTGTTTGTGAAACAGAATGATAGGACAGCATAAGGGAGACATTTCTATTCCAATAGGAAGAAATTGGAAGGAAGAAAGAAATCAGGGGTCTCAAACCAGTCCAGAGTTCAGCAGGGCAAATTCCTTTAGATCAAGACCTGCGAATAATCCCCTTTGGCTTATTGCTTTGTCTTGTCCTGAGGGTAAGCAGTCTCACCTTTCAAGCTCAGTGGGGTAGTGGCCTTATCTTCCTAGCCTTAGGAGGTCCTGTTGGCAGGCCTCTGCATCCATGGTTTGCCCTCAGGTTTATCCTTCCTTCATTTCATCCTATCTCTGTTCCTTTCAGTCCAGGCTGGCAGTATTTCTGCTGGTATAAAACTTACAAAAATCTTATTCTTCCATGTGATTTATGGGAGTCCAGGATATCAACAAGAGAGTCCTCCACAAGCTCTTTCCTAGTTAACCACATCTCTATTTCTGGTTTCTGCGGAAATGGCTGATTAGACCCAGGTGTCACACACCTCATCTCTTTTAAGTTGTTCAGCAAGACCCTTGGATCTGCTTCCAGAATACTATGTCTGGATAGACTTAAAATTTTCCAAGTTCTCCAGTACTGGTTCCTTTTTGCTTAATAATTTATTCCTCTATTTTTCTCTCTTCTGTCATATTTCATTATAAGCAGTAAGAAGAAACAAGACTACACTTTTCACATTTTGCTTAGTAAGCTCCTCAGCTAAATATCCAAGTTTATCACTTACAAGTTCTCTATCCCACCCAACAGGAAAACATGTTCTCCGCCAGTTTATAACCAGGATTGCTTTTCCTCCAGTTTTGAATAACCTGTTCCTCATTTCCATCTGACAAACCGCAGAATCACCATGGGTGTTCACATTTCTAGCGCCATTCTCTTTATGATAATTTGTGTATTCTCTAAGGTGATGGATACTTTGAGAATTTCCTTTTTGTGTTTGGCTTTCAACAGTTTGACTCCTATATCTTAGTCTACTGTCTTTGAGGGTATCCTGTTTGAAGTTTATTGAATTTTTTTAGATTTTATTTATTTGACAGAGCACTTGAGAGAGCACACACAAGTGGAGCGGCAGAGGGAGAGGGAGAAGCAGGCTCCCCACTGAGCAGGGAGCCCAATGCCGGGCTCAATCCCAGGACCCTGGGATCATGACCTGAGCCAAAGGCAGACATTTAACTGACTGAGCCACCCAGGTGGGCCCTGAAGTTTATTGAATTTCTTGTGTATTACTGTATTCCATCAACTTGGTATGTCTTCAACCACTATTTCTCAAATATTCTTTCCACCTCCTTGTCTCTTTCGCCTCTCTTTCTGAAATCCCCATTATGTGCATGTTGATACACTTGATATTGTCCCATAGATGTCTAAGGCTCTGTTAATTTTCTTCATTTTTCTTTTAGCTCCTCAAATTGGATATTCATAATGGATCAGTCTTCAAGTTGACTGATTTTTTTTTCTTTTGTCTGCTCAGATCTGTTGTTGAACCACTCTAAGCAATTTTTTTTCCTTTAAGTTACTGTACTTTTTACCTGTAGAATTTCTACTGGTTCTTTTTTAATAATCTCTTTTTCTCTTGATACTCTTGTTCTCATACTTTTAATTCTTTAGCTATTTTTTCTTCTTTGAGTGTATTTATAATAGCTAATTTAGAGTCTTTAGTAAGTCTAAATATGGATTTTTATTTGCTACTTTTTCCTGTGTTTGGGCCATATTTTCCTGTTTCTTCACATTTCTCATTTTTGGTTATTTGTATTTTTAATTAATTTTTATTTATTTTCTTAAATATCTACACTTAATGTGGGGCTCCAACTTATAACTCTGAGATCAAGAGTCACATGCCCAACTGACTAAGCCAGCCAGATATTGTTGTTTTTCTTAAAAACTGGACAGTTAAATAATATTACATGACAGCTGTGGGAAATAAGATCCTTCCACCCTCTTTTAGGGTTTGTTGTCACTGTTTTATGTTTGTTGGTTTTATTTTTTATTTTTATTTATTTTTTTTTGGTCAGTTATTCTTACTGTTTCTGTTATTTTGTGACTTTTTTGGAGTAATTCTATAAAGGTTGTATTCTTTCATTGATGGCTAATTATGTCTCTATTAGTTTAGTACTCAGTTAACAATTGAACAGTTTTTTTTTTTTTCTTAAAAGCTTTAAACCAAAAAAAAATCTCCTACTCTGGTAAGGAGTTCTGTGTGTTGGGCATGACTCAGTGCTCCAACACTTTAAAACTCTGCTTAGTCTTTACTCCCCACTTATATAGGACCTCAAGATGAGCTGGAGGTGAGATATTACACCATTCTCAGGTTTTTCCTGGGAATGTGCATATCTCTGAGCATATGTATGGCCTTGTGTATTCCTAAGAATATGTCTGAGCTTTTCAAGGGCCCCAAACTACATCTCATTCCCAAATTTTGCTTTTAGATTTTGGTGATTTTTATTGGTTGCCCCATCTGATTTTCCTGCCTCAGGCAGCTGTGATGTTAATCTATGGCCACTGATTATTTCTGACATATGCTCTAGGATAGGGCTTTTCCCATTGAGCAAGCTCTAAGTCAAAACATGACAAGTTTTGTGGAAGGGTTTTTCTAGGGATCTTCCAGACAGATGAAATAATGACAATTACCTTGGGATGGAACTTTCTGGAAAGCTTTCAAACCTCATTCCTCTAGTGCCTGTTAGGCTGACTATTTTCACAGCTATAGTGCTTAGAAGATTTTTCATTTTCAAGGACGTATTGGAGCTTATGACAGGGAAAAGAGAGTAGAGTTAGTTAAATGACACATATCTAACTGCTCTTACTGAGATTCAGTCACATTTTTTTTAAAAAAAGATTTTATTTATTTATTAGAGAATGAGCAGGGGGAGGGGCAGAGGGAAAGGGAGAAGCAGATTCTCCACTGAGCAGGGAGCCCAACCCAGGACTTGAACCCAGGACTCCAGGATCATGACCTCAGCTGAAGGCAGACACTTACCTGACTGAGCCACCCAGGTGCCCTGAGATTAAGTCAAGCTTTTGGTTAATTTCTAGAATTCTGAACAACACAATTTTGACAATTTTGGGCAGTGTTTGCTTTGCTTTGTGGAGAAGAACATTTTGGGTATTCCATACTCTGACATTGCAAAAGTCATCCATTTTGTCATCCATTATTGATCGTTACATGAATTATATCCTTTAGGTAGGATAAATACTGTTTTGATTATACAGATAAGGAAATACCAGAGAAATCAGTTGCTAGTGATTTTCTCAGTCTTAATTACTAATAGTTTATAAATCATGAAATTATGAATCCTAATTGTAGCACTGATTTCCAGAGTCTAACCTCAGTGTTCCTTCCATTATACATCAATGGTCTTTGGCTCATTCCAACAATAAGGGAGAATCATTGGAGCTGTCTCTACTTATTATTTTCTGAGCTCTGTGCTTCTCATTTTCTTAATTGCACTTCAAAATAATGTACTGCAAAGTCTTGGGAAAAATGGTGATGACTGAGGCTTCTTTGTTTCCATACCTCATATTGCTTTCCCAGTGCAATGAATAAAACTGACTTAAGGCTCTTCCTGCCTCTTACCTATTCATACTCTCTTATGACTCAAATATTTTCATGAAAAAAGCATATATAAATACTTCGTCTTCTATCTAGAAGAGTAGTTGAACTTTTTTTTTTTTTTTTTTGCAAATATCCCCTGGTTTTTATCAGCATAGCCAAGGAGCTCATTGAATATATGATTACCATGCATTCCTAAAATTAGTGTCTCAGAGATTGCTGCCTTTACATCTCTTATGACCTTGTTTCTCTTTGTTCTAAACCTTCCCATTTTCTTTTTTTCTTCTATTTTTTTTTTTTTTTAAGATTTTATTTATTTGACAGAAATAGTGAGAGCAGGAGCACAAGCAGAGGGATGGGGGAGGGAGATGCAGGTCTCCCACTGAGCAGGGAGCCCGATGCAGGACTCGATCCAAGTCCCTGGGATTATGACCCAGCCGAAGGCAGACGCTTAATGACTGAGCCACCCAGGTGACCCTAAACCTTTCCATTTTCTCCTGAAAAGTGTTAATAGGTTTATAATGTAGATTCAAGTTCGGTTACCAAGTGTATTTTTATCTTCCATGTTGTAGATATGTCTCACTAGAACTGAATTCCAGTTTTCTGCTCCCCATTCTCTGAATAAATCATTAATTTTCATGCTTTTTATTAATGCTGTGTCATTATTACAGATTATCCTAGCTTCTCTTTATTACCGCATGAACTCGTGATATAGAGTTAACTCAGGATTCTTTGTAAAAATAATATTTAAAAAATTAAGATATAGTACTGAACTAAACAAATGTTGTTATATTGCCATGGCCTTAACAATTGCTAATAATTTTCCAATTTAGTCTGTTTTTAAGAAAAAATGCTATTTGGGAAAATCACATATGCTCATTATAATGAATTCAAATAATGAAGCAAACTACAAAGGGAAATTCAAAAACAGTTTTAACAATTCTTATATTCTATAAACCAATTTAATCTTAAATTCATCACTGCTTATAACCAGTCCTTTTAGCATGTCTCTTAAATTTAGCATATCTCTTTAATTAAATTTAATTTTCATTTAGTCCTTAAGTGGCTGTAATCCAGTGTGAAGTAATTTTTTTTTTTTAAGAAGAACTCAGGCTCTATCATATTTGGGAATATCAACTAGTTTCCACTGTATTTGATGGACATTTTGCTGTATGTAGTATTTTTCCATCACACTTTTGTTCCTTCAGAATTTATATGCATTTCATACTGTCTTCTGGCATTGAATAATACTTTAGAGAAACAAATGAATATGTTTTTTTCCTTGATAATTTTCTTCTATGTCTGGATACCAGAATAATTATAATAATAATTATAATAATTTCTGTTTTCCTTGAGGTTCAATAGCTTATCCAGTTTATGTCTAGTATTAAGTGCTCTGTTATATTTTTCGTGGAATACAATGTGTTTACAAGAATAAGGGTTTTTAAAAAATTAGGGAATTTTTTTTCTTTTTTTAAAAATTCTTTTGGGGGAGAATTTTTCTCATATAATTTAAATTTATTTTATATTACATTTATTAATCTCTATTTCAGCAGCATTAATTATCCTTATAATAGATTACATTTTAACTTTTTTCTATACCTATTTTTTTTAGTTACAGTAAACTTTGTCTTAAAAAACAACTGTATTTTCCATCCTACTATTGTAAGACTTTTCTTTATGCCAGTAGTTCCATTTTCAACACCATTTCTGTCTCTAGTATGTTTTAGTTTCACTTATTTCCCTACATTTAGAAGCTACCTTTTAATTTTATTTTCTTGTTTTATCATCTCACTTTTGAATTTTCATTTTATTGACTTTGGTCTCATAATTAAGCTTTTGTTGTAATTAACATCCTTACTAAATAGTTCTATTGTTCCTCCAATTATGAAAAATTAATTTCTAATTTGGGGTAATTTTTTTTTCCAAAGTACTTTGAATTTTGTATGATATATTTATTTTCCCTCTTTCGAGCTCTAGAATTTGCAGTTTCCATTTTATTTCTATTTATCTTGGTCATGCTTGGGTCAATCTGCTCAGATAATGTTTTCGTTTTCTTTTTTTTTTACTATATAGATGACCTCTTTCTGAGATCAGGTTTCTTTTTTTTTTTTTTATCTGACCTAAGAATTTGAAGCCTTAATATTTCTTATGCTCTTTAATGCAGATCAGTAGATTGTTTCACATTCTTGGTGGTCATCTGTGATGCCACTGTTTTATTATGTGGTTTCTTTTGTTGCTATGACCAGTGAAGAGAGAGACTATGAATAATCCATACCTGCTCTGAAATACTTTGGCATATAAATGAAATACATCATTTATGTTTATTGATAAGAAGTGGTATATGGCTCCAACATAACCGCATGAAAGTCTGGGAAATGTAGGGGATTCATAAAACACTTGATGATCATTACAGTCTTCACCATAATGCTTAACATACAGTCAAGAACCTGTTTTTCTCTTTTTCTTGGCTCTTCTTTCCTCCATGTTTACTTTGTTGGCAGGCTCACTCGCGTAAGACGACTGTTGCAAATCCCATGTTCTATTCCTCCAGTTTCACTATCAAAGCACAGAGAGAGCTTCTGTATACCCAGTTTGCTCAGAGTTTATCATGAATGGATGTTGAATTTTGTCAAGTGCCTTTTCTGCATTTATTGAGTTTTTATTCTTCATTTTGTTAATGTGGTATATCACATTGATTTGCAGATGTGGAACCATATTTGCATTCCTGGAATAAATCCCATATGTTGATGGTATATGAACCTTTTAATGTATTGTTGAATTTGGCTTGCTAATATTTTGTGAAGGGTTTTTATTTATGTTCATCGTGGATGTCAGCCTATGGTTTTCTTTTCTTGTAGTGTCCTTGTCTGATTTTAGTATCACAGTAATGCTGGCCTTGTAAAATAAGTTTGGGTGTGCCCCCCACCCTGACTCCTTCCTTTTTTTGGAAGAGTTTAAGAAAGGTTGGTATTAATTCTTTGAATGTTTGGTAGAATTCACTAGTGATCTATCTGGCTCTGAACTTTTATTTGATGTCATTTTTTTAAACTTTTCCAGTCAATTAACACACAGCATAATATTAGTTTCAGGTGTACAATATAGTGTTTCAACACTTCCATCCAATACCTTCTGCTCATCATATATTTGTTGGAGATTTTTGTTTATTGTTTCAATCTCTTTACTAGTAATGCATATGTTCAGATTTTTTTTCTTCATGATTCAGTGTTGGTAGGTTTTATGTTTCAGAATTTATTAATTTCTCCTAGGTTGTCCAATTTGTAGGCATGTAATTGTTCATAGTAATCTCTTATGATCCTTTTTATGTGTGGGATATCAGTTGAATGTGTCCTCTTTCAATTCTAATTTTATTTGAATGTTCTTCTTTTCTTTGTAAGTCTAGCCAGAATTTGTCTATCTTAAAAAAAAAAAAACACTTTCATTGACTTTTTTCCCCTTTTTTTCTTTTTTTGTCTCTATTTCATTTATTTCCACTATGATCTTTGTTATTTCCTTCCTTCTACTAATTTTTGGGTTGTTCTTTTTCCAGTTCCTTAGGGGGTAAAGTTGTTTATTTGAGATATTCCTATTTTCTTAATATGAGTATTTATGCCGATGAACTTCCCTCTTAGAACTGTTTTTGCTGCATTTTATAAGACTTGGTATGTTGTATTTCTATTTTTATTTGTCTAATGATTTTCTTTTTCAATTTCTCTTTTGATTTCTTCTTTGACCCATTGGTTGTTCAGTAACATGTTATTTAATGTCCACATAATTGTGAATTTTCTAGTTTTTCTCTTGTAATTGATTTCTAGTTTTATACCGTTATGGTCATAAAAGAGTCTTTATATGATTTTAATGATCTTAAATTAATAAGACTTGTTTTGTGGCCTAACATGTGATTTAACTTGGAAAAGACCCCCAGTGCCTTTGGGAAGAATGTATATACTGTATATTCTGCTGCTCTTGGGTGAAATATTCTATAAATGTCTGTTAAGTCTCTTTGGCCTAATGTGTCCTTTAAGTCCAATATTTCTTTAACTGTTTTTCTATCTAAATCTATCCATTTCTGAAAGTGGGTTATTGAGATCCCTTTTTATTATCATATTACTGTTTATTTCTTCCTTCACTTCTATTAATATTTAGATGCTCCTAAGTTGGGTGCATAAATACTTACAAGTGTTATTTTCTTTTTGGATACAGACCCCTTTATCATTATATATAGACCTTCTTTGTTTCTTGTTAGAGTCTTCAGCTTAAAGTCTATTTTGTCTGATATAAATATAGCTATCTATACTTCCTTCTGGTATCCATTTTGTGTAAAATTTCTTTTTCTAACTCCTTGTTTCAGTCTGTGTGTCCTTACCTGAATTGAGTCTCTTGTAGGAAGCAGATAATTGGGTCTTTTTCTTCTTTTTTTTCTCCGAATCCTTTAAAAGTGTTTATTGTTCCTTCTTTTTTAAAATCCATTCAGGCAGGTTGGGCACCTGGGTGGCTCAGTTGGTTAAGTGACTGCCTTCAGCTCAGGTCATGATCCTGGAGTCCCGGGATCGAGTCCCACATCGGGCTCCCTGCTCAGCAGGGAGTCTGCTTCTCCCTCTGACCCTCTTCCCTCTCGTGCTCTCTGTCTCTCATTCTCTCTCTCAAATAAATAAATAAATAAAATCTTTAAAAAAATAAAAAAAATAAAAATAAAAAATAAAATCCATTCAGGCACTCTATGTCTTATGATGGGAGAATTTAGTCCATTTACATTTAAAGTGATTATACATCTACATTTATTATTGCCATTTTGTTAATTGTTTTCTGGCTGTTTTGTAATTTGTTTCTTCTTTGTTTCTTCCTTGTGATATGATGATTTAGTATAGCAGTATGCTTATATTTTTTTTTAAGATTGTATTTATTTATTTGACAGAGAGACAGCAAGAGAGGGAACACAAGCAGGGGGAGTGGGAAAGGGAGAAGCAGGCTTCCCGCAGAGCAGGGAGCCCGATGCGGGGCTCGATCCCAGGACCCTGGGATCATGACCTGAGCCGAAGGCAGATGCTTAATGACTGAGCCACCCAGGTGCCCCTACTTTATCTTTTCTGTATCTACTATGAGTTTTTGCTTTGTGGTTACCATGAGGTTTACATGAACATCACATTCTAAGTTGTTAACAATCTAACTTCAAAAGCACACTCCACGTTTTTACTCCCCCACCTACCCCATAGTTTATTTTTTACACAATTTGCATCTTTTTATACTGTGTATCCATTAATAAATTATTGTAGATATAGTTATAGTCAATGGTTTTGGTTTTTTAAGCTTCATACTAGATTTATAAGTGATTTACCCATCACCATTACAACTTTAGAATATATGGATTTAACTGTGTATTTACCTTTACCTGTGAGATTTAGACTTTTCTATTTTCCCATTACTAATTAGAATCCTTTTTATTTCAGCTTGAAGATGTCCCTCTAGCATTTTGTGTATGGCTGGTCTAGTGGTAACCAATTTCTTCAGCTTTTTCTTGTCTGGAAAATTGTTTATCTTTCTAATTCTGAAGAACAACTTTGCTGAAAACCTTTTCGAAGGTAGTTTTTTTCTTTTAGCACTTTGATTATATCATGCCACTCCCTTCTGGCCTACAGTTTCTACTGAAGAATCTGCTGATAGTTTTATTGGGATTCCCTTGTACTTAATACTTGCTGCTTTTAAGATTTTTCTCCTTGTCTTTAATTTTTGACAGTTCAGTTACAGTGTGTCATGGTGTGGGTCTCTTTATATTTTTCTTATTCGGAATTCTCTAATATTCCAGGATCTGGATGTCTGTTTCTTACCTAAGTTAGGCAAGTTTTCAGCCATTCATTGTTTTTTTGTTTTGTTTTGTTTTTTGTTTTTGTTTTGTTTGTTTGTTTGTTTTGAGAAGATTTCTGCTCCTTTTTCTCTTCTCCTTTTAGGGGACCTATAATGGGAATATTGATCCACTTGATGATGTGTCATAGTCCTTTCAGCTATCTTTATTCTTTTTCTTTCTTTTGTCTTTTTTCTTCTCTGACTGGATTAATTCTACTGCCTTGCCTTTGTGTTTGCTAATCCTTTCTTCCATTTGATCTAGTCTGCTATTGAACCCCTCTCTTGAATTTTTCAGTGCAATTATCATATTCTTCAGTTCCATGATTTCTTTTTAGTTCCTTTTAATATTTTATATGTCTTTGTTGAAATTCTCATTTTGTTCCTGCATTGTTCTCCTGACTTAACTGAGCATCTTCGACTGTTACTTTGAATTATTTTTTAGGTAAATCACTTATCTCTGTTTCATTAACATCTCTTTCTGGAATTCTATCTTATTCTTTTGTTTGGAACATACTCCCCTGTTTCTTTAATTTCCTTGATTCTCTGCATTGGTTTCTATGCCTTAGGTAAACAGCCACCTCTCACAGTCTTGATGAAATGGTCTTATGTCAGAGATGAAACTTATTTTTCAGCCAGCCTAAAATACTTCATTGTCTCTTAAACCTTTATGGTGGTTAAGCCATCTTCTTTGTTTTTACTGCCCCCCCTCCCCCCGCCAATTGTTGAGGTGTACCAAGACCTGTCACTGTCCCAAGAGACTGTCATTCAGCATCTTGATGCTGGCTGATTGGTAGCCAGACTCTCTGGGTGCATCTTTAAAGTATGCAGATAGGTCTCTTTCAGGACAAGACTGAAGATGGGCATTTCTGTCTGCTACCTCTGCACCTAGCCCCTGGGAGGTACCTGGTTAAAAACTGTTTCTTTATTTTCTATAGTTCTGTAAGATCCACAAATGCAAGACCCAATCACCACAAGATTCAGTCGAAGGGTACAGGCCCTAGGTGGCTGCCAGCAAATGCCAGGGTACCAGACAAGTGCACACAAGCTTCTTCCAGGAGGACAACTAATGAGTTAATGGATTAAAGGGAGAGCAGAAATGTCATCCATTTGTCTCTAGGAAGGATTGCAGTGCCCTTAGACATGAACTGAATTAGAAGACTGACCTTTGTCTAGAGCTTTATGCAAATAGCCCTCTTTTGAGAAAAGACTTGGAGATGGGCATTTCTGTCTGCTCCCTCTGTGCTGGGGAGTGTGGGTGGGGAGTAGCTACAGCAAGTACTTTCAAACTTGTTAAAAACTGTTTCTTTGGGTGCCTGGGTGGCTCAGTTGGTTAAGCGACTGCCTTTGGCTCGGGTCATGATCCTGGAGTCCCAGGATCGAGTCCCACATCGGGCTCCCTGCTCGGCGGGGAGTCTGCTTCTCCCTCTGACCCTCTTCCCTCTCGTGCTCTCTATCTCTCATTCTCTCTCACTCAAATAAATAAATAAAAATCTTTAAAAAAAAAAACTGTTTCTTTCTTTGCTGTGTATTATGGGTCTCATGAATGCATGCCCCATTGGCTCTAGAGCTAGGTGTTTTGGGTGCTCATCATTCAGGTGGAAGTCTTAAAAGTTGGGGTGCTAGATGTTTGGTCCAAACCCTTCAATCCTCAGAGAAAGCCAGAAGTTGTGATTTCCCAACTGACTGCAGATCACTGTGGCATGGGTGGGTTTTAGGCAAGAGTGTGTGTCAGACTGTCCTACCCCTTTTAACAAGGATATTGTCTCATTCACTTGATGTATAGGAGTCACTTAGCTAGTTTCTGGATTAATTTCAGAGGCAGTTGCTCCATGTATAGCTGTAGGTTTAATGTGTCCATAGGAGGAGGTGAGTTCAGGAGAATCATGTCACCAGAGGACCAGAACCTGATAAATCTCCTAATACTCTGCAAGGCATGGACTTCTCTGTCTTCACTATAATAATAATAATATTAAAACTTAGTATTTTTAAAATAATTTATGAATTTAATCTGTATTTATGTAACATAATTAGACAACAAATTTTTACTGATTAATCAGTATGTGTTATTTAACTTAGAAAATTTATTGAATGCTTAATATGTGTAATTTGCCCATTTTTCTGATAATTAGTAGTGTCTTGACCAGCATTCGAACTTTGTTTTATTGGATTCCCAGTGTCTTCTGTCCATTCATTGTCACTTCACTCTGCTCTGATTTTTACCTGTATCTCATTCTTTTTAAAATGTCCTCTTGGTAGTTCAGTGTCTATGAAAGGAAAGTTTTCTGAATGTAAGCTTCACTTTTTTCTTGCCTCATCTTTCTTTCTTTCCTGTCTCACCAACTAATAATTTTCATGCTTTGTTGATAATGTCTCCTTTCTCAGTGAGGTCTGAATTAAAAACAAGGAATCTTTATCAGAGAAGATGCTATTAAACTCTATTTGAAAAATATGTGTTTTATTTCTTAGCTAGGGAGTTGCCTAATCAGCATTCTCTGAAATGACTTACCATACGCTCGGTGATTGTGTCCTTTACTAATGTGAATTGTGAGTAAGAGACCCATTTACCTGAAAAGTAGTATGTGACGTGCCTAGATCTTGACAATCCTCATATTCCCCTGGAATAAAAGTTAATATTTAAAGATGGTGGTTTATTACTAGATTGTCATTAGCTTTAAAGTTGAGACTTTAATTGTCTATTGTCTCTCAGAGTGGAGAAGTTTTGTGTAGGATGCAGCTTTCTAAAGTTGGTATTTTTTGGAGGGTGATTTGTCAAAAATTATTTACAGAGGATTTTGAAACTCAGAGAAGAACTAAATGTTAGTGTTGCTATTGAATCCTGTTACTCTAGGGTGCTGAAAAGAAAAACCAACAGTTCTATAAATGATTCTGATCCCGTTGTGTATTTGCCTATTAACACCACAAAATGCCTATGTACATTTATAGGCATCATTAGAAAGATTGTCACAGAAATATCTTTAAGACATAACAACTGTTGTGGGTTGAATTGTGTCTCTAAAAAAGATATGTTGAAGTCCTAACTTCCAGTGCCTCAGAATGTGACCTTATTAGCATATAAGGCCATTGTAAGTATAATCAATTAGAATGCGGTCATACCTCAGGACAGTGAGCACCTAATCCGATATGACTGGTGTCCTAAGAAAATTGCTGGAGTGCCTGGATGGCTCAGTCAGTTAAGTGTCCAACTCTTGATTTTGGCTCAGGTCATGATCTCAGGGTCATGAGATCAAGCTCCGTGTTGGGCTCTGCACTGAGCATGTAGCCTGCTCAAGATTCTCCTTCTTCCTCTCCCTCTTACTTCTTTCCTCCGCCCTTACTTGTGTGCTTTCTCTCTTAAAAAAAAAAAAAATGCCATATGGGACACACAGACACAGGAAGAATACCACATGATGAAGGCAGAGAATGGAGTTACGTGGCTCCAAACCAAGGAATACCAAATATTGCTGACAACCCATCAGAGGTGAAGAGGCAAGAAAGATTCCTCTACAGATTTCAGAGGGAGTATGGCCCTGCCAACACCTTGATTTTGAGCTTCTAGCCTCTAGAACTGCAAGACAGTAAGTTGCTATTGTTCTAAGTCCCTAACTTTGTGTTACTTGTTACAACAGCCCTAGGAAAGTAATATACCAACTTTTATATACTTTTTTATTCAACTTTTTATTTACTTTTATTCAAGATAACATCATTATTGTGCTTTAGCAGTTAACAAATGAAACCTCATATTTTCACATTATCATAAAGTTCTTATTAAATGCCTACTATGCCTACTAAGCCATAAGCCCCACAAAATGTTATTATTTACATTAAGTAGTCACTGATCCTAGACAAAGATTTCAATAATAAAGAAAAAAATCATTTCTATAGTCCACATAAATATCCTCTGTGGTGATTATTCCTTCTTCTAAAACCAAATTTTTACCTGGTGTCATAGTCCTTCCTGAAATACTTGATTTTTTAAAACACATCTTTTACTCTAAATCTGCTAGGGATAAATTCTTTCAGCTTTTGTGTCTAAGGAAAAGTCTTTATTTCATCTTCATTTTTGAAAGATATTTTCCCTGAATATAGATTGTTGATATAAAGTTGATTTTTTTTCCGGTACATTAAAAATGTTATGTTTTCCTGGCTTGCATTGTTTCCAACCATAAGTCTTCCATAATCCTTACCTTTTGTCCTCTGTATGTAATGTGTCTTTTTTCTTTGGTCACTTTTTAGATATTTTTCCCTTTATTGATGGTTTTAATCAATTTGATGATGAGTTATAGTGCAGCTTTCTTCATGTTTTTTGTGCTCAAAGTATGTTGGGTTTCTAAGATCTGTGGGTTTTAGTTTTCATTAAGTTTGGAAAAAATTGGGGCATTATTTCTTCAAAATTGATTTTGTCAACTTTTTCCTGCATTTACCATTTGGTGATTACAATTACACATATATTTGGCTGTTTTAAACTGTCCCAAAACTCAGTGATATTCCATTTTTTATGGAGTCATTTTTCCCCCTGCTTTTTGTATAATGTCTATTACTGTGTCTTCAAGTTCACTAATCTTTTCTTCTCCAATATTCAATATGCCATTAATTTTATCTGGTCTATTATTCATCATTAGATCTTCACTCTGGGTCTCTCTCTCTCTCTCTCTCTCTCTCTCTAAGATTGATTTATTTATTTGAGAGAGGGGGGAGGAGGGGCATAGGGAGATAATCTCTCAGCAGACTCCTAGCTGAGCACAGGACTCAATCCCATGACCCATGAGATAATGACCTGAGCCAAAACCAAGAGTCAGATGCTTAACTGGCTATGCCACCCAGACACCCTTCTTTGGGTTTCTTTTATATCTGTTATGTTATACCTCACACGTTCAATCTTTCCTCTAGTTTCTTAGACATATCCAGTTAAGTTATAATTGTGTTTTTTTCTCCACTACAAATTGTCAGCTGTGTTATTTCTGGGTCTGTTTGTATTGGTTAATTTTTTTCCTCATTATGGGTTGTATTTTCCTGCTTGCCTGCATGCCTAGTAAATTTTTATTTAATGCCAGATAGTGTGAATTTTATCCTCTTGGGTTCTGGATATTTTTGTATTCCTCTAAATGTTTCTGAACTTTATTCTAGAATGCAATTAAGTTACTTGAAAAAGTTCAGTTCTTTAAGGTGTTTCTTTTAGATTTTGTTAGGCAAGATCAGAGCATTGTTTCATCTTGGGTTATTTTTTCCCCACTGAGGCAATTACCTTTGTAGTACTACACTCAGTGTCTTCTGAATAATGAAGCTTTCCATTCTGACTGGCTAGAACAGGAAATATTCCTGGCGCTCTGTGAGTTCCAGTCAATCACTTTGAGTATTTTTTTTTTTCCTGGCTTTAGGCAGTTTCCTCACATATGTGTAAATTCTCTAACAAATAACTGAGGTAGACCCTCTGCAGATCTCTGGAGTTTTCTCTCTTTGGAGTTCTCTCCTCTCTGCTACTCTGCCCTGTCAATTCTGGATGCCTGAATTCCTAAGATTCACATCTTTTGTTTGCCACTGGCAAACAAAACAAGTTAGGGTTCACAGAACAGAGTTTCAAGAAGTGGGTTGTCAGCAATATTTTAGGCATAAAGAACATATCATTTTAGGATAGAAAATTCACAGCACACATGTTGACACCCCTACCTTCTGGATCCTTGGCAGCCAGCATTGAACTACAGTGGTACTTTTTAAAATTGGGCCCAATAACATCTTCTCAATTCTTCTCAATAGTTTTCCAAGCATGCAAGATGAGACTTGTGAGCTCATTAGGGACTCTGGGGACTCTGACTTATAACTTGGCCTCGAAAGCATGATTTTTCTCTTTCCCATAGTAAGAGAATTCTTACTATGTGCCCCTTTGCCTGCTATTCAATTCAAGTATATTTATAGTCCATTTCTATACTCAGCAACCCAAAAAATTGATTCATAATAGTGCCTTATATTTGTATACTGTGTCAATATTTACAGATCATGGTAAACCTTACACAAAGTCTCAAAATAGAACTGTATGATGGGATGAGCAAAAATTATTAAAATTTTAAAATTTATAATTTATAAAGTACAGAAATTATAGTCATAATTTGTGGCTGACATAACTGGGAATATCAGCCTTTAAGTGACTTGCTCAACATCACATAGCCGCTAGACAGCAAAATCAAGGCAAAATGAATGAATGCATATCTCTGGCTCCAAGCAGTACTCTTTTTCAGTTTAGTTCATTTTTCATCATTTTCCAGATGAAAGTTCTATTTTTCATACCTTGCTTTCCTCTCTGAGCTCTGTAACAAAGGAGAGGCTGGA
This sequence comes from Zalophus californianus, assembly GCF_009762305.2. Classification (NCBI taxonomy): domain Eukaryota; kingdom Metazoa; phylum Chordata; class Mammalia; order Carnivora; family Otariidae; genus Zalophus; species Zalophus californianus. The sequence goes on from NC_045597.1 coordinate 57,280,733, forward strand.
CTTTTCTGGCTACCTGTTAAGGAAGATTAAATTATTCAGGGTCTACTTGTGACAATCACTCAGGTAATCATTTTACCTTTGCTATTTTATATAACTTAGTTCTTACAATGACTTTGAGTTTATTATTTTATGCCTGAGGAACCAGGAGCTTGGAAAGTTTAAATAAGCTACCCAAGATTTGACATTTAATTAGTGGAGATGGAATTCTAACCATGATAGTGTGACAAACTAATTGTATTAAGTTTTTCCTGGGCCTCAACCTCCCTTGGACTAAAAATCTTTTTTTTTTTTTAAATATTTTATTTATTTGACAGAGCGAAAGAGGAGGGGGGAACACAAGCAGGGGGAGTGGGAGAGGGAGAAGCAGGCTTCCCACTGAGCTGGGAGCTCGATGCGGGGCTCAATCCCAGGATGCCGGGATCATGACCTGAGCTGAAGGCAAGATGTTTAACGACTGAGCCACCCAGGTGCCCTGTACTAAAAATCTTCCAAAAGCTAATTATTCGTTTAGTTCTTTTCAGACGTTTATTTGTATCCTCCAGCCCCCCATGCTAGGAACCATAGAAGGTACAGAAATATAAAGATGATTGTCTGGGTCTTCTATAAATTCATGATCCACACGCTGTCCTCTACCTCAAACCCAAACAACTAGACCACTATTGCTCACTGACTTGCAAAGTTATTAATCACTCTTGGAAAAGTCAGAGTGGCTTCTGTAGTCTAGCAAATAATCCTAGAGCCTGTTTGACTATGGTACTCTCAATTCAGACCCTGGGTGACTCGGTGGGATCATCACTGTACCTTTTAACAGCTGCTCTTTGCTGGCATGAAAATGTCCCCATTTCCCTGGTATAGATTTTTTCCCTTTAGGTCTGAGCAGTTGGACAGTGTGTGGGTGGTTATCACCATCTGCATTTGCCTTGTAGGGATCTTAGGAGTATCACCAGCTGTTTTGTGTGATTTTTGTGGAGCTCTGCATCCTCAAGAGAAAGCATAACAGAAGGACAAAATCCTTTTGCTATAAAGGGGATATAAGGGTATGGAACGTGGTTTGGAGAAGAGGGCAAAGCAAAGCCCGTATTTATTATAGCTAGAGTTTGCTTTGGGGTATGACTAAGTGTTGGTGAGACTAAAGAAGTGAATACAAATTCCGAACATAAAATCACGAAACTTTTGTTTATGCGTGGCTAGTAGGAACATTTTGTCATGTTGGATAGTCAACCTTCCCATCAAAATTTCAGAAGAGGAAAGTAAACATGATATTCCTAAAGTCCAGCCCCAGAGAGGCACATATATTTTTAGGTTTCCTGATTTATCGTAAGAATTCATGAGGTAAATGGGTCTGATTATATACAAAGCTAATGTTTTCCCTCAGAGCTTCTAGAAAAATGGATGCTCCGGGAAGACATGATGTTTGCCCTGAGGCTTTGCTTAATCTTGTGAATATCTTTTCTATATGCTCTAGGTAGGTTTGAATAGCATGAAACTGAGTAGCAGATCTTTGAGATATAATAGCCTATCTTACTTTTCCCCCCATAAACGTTAAAGGAAGTTAAGTGCTAACAACCATCTTCTCTATCACTGTAGGCTTTCAGGCCTCCCAAAGGCAAAGGGCCTGATTAGATGAAACTGGCTTGCTCTGGTTTGTTTTATTCCAGGCTCACTATGGTATGAAGGCTTTAGCTGTTGAGAAAGCCTTTACATGTAATTCATCTTCACCTCTTTAGCTTGGTGGCTGGCATTTAAAAGACTTCAGTATATTGCAAGTGGGCTTCCTTCTTTGGAGCACTACTCCATTCGGAAAGAAAATCCTGAGTCAGCCCCTTAGAACTGAACCACTGTGTAGTCCTTAGGACTACATCAATTTCATAGGGCTCTTGCAGGCCCTGATGGAACTGTTTTGAGATTGAATCTGTTCTTACAGGCCTGAGGACTTGTAATTATATCTGTGCAAGGAATTGTTTTTGACCTCAATAGGAGTGTTAATGGAAGATTAATTAATTCTTTGAGAAACTCCAACAAGAATTCATTATCATTGTTATTAAATTTACATGTGGTCTATTAAATATCCAGTAGCTACCTACATAATGCAAGAGTATGATCTAATAAAGAGAAAGAGAACATTGATAAATGATCAAAACTTCTTTTAATCTATACATATTGTTAAGAATATTTAAGGTTATTGGTGTATTTGGTAGACTATATTTCAATTTGCTATGATCTCTTTTGTGAAAATCAGTTAATCAATAAGTAATACTTGTCATTCTCAGCCAAACCATGACTCCTACCTGTCAAGGACTCTAAATAATAATGAAAACAGCAACAGTAACAAAACAATAATAATTACTGCGACTTTGGAGAACTTTCTTTTGTCAAATGCTGAACCAAGTGTTTTTCCCATGTCATTTATCTTCTCAGTAACCCTAAAAGATAGGTATTGTTATAATTCCATGAGTGAGGCAATTGAGGATTAGTGATGCTACATAACCTGTCAAGGTCACAGAGTTCGAAGGTAGGAGTGGTGGAGTTCAAACCCAGGCCAACTGGCTCAGGGTCTTTGCACTAATTATGACTTCATACCACCTTTTTATATGCCAATTTTTTGCCTTTGTGTTCCTCCCCCTCTCATCTCTGGCACTTACCACAGTGCTCTGATAGATGCTCTAAAACTCATTTAGTTGAATGGAAGGAAAAGGTAATACATTAAATTTAGCTGTGGATATCCAATGATCTTCTTACATCACAGACTGTATATAATGGGCCCACTTACCAACAAAAAAGATGGACTGGGAACAAGATCGTTATTTGTCTTTCCCTCTTAGAAGAGCCTGTGGTCAGCCTGAGCCGTTATCTTTGGTGGTTTTATCCCTTTCAACAGTCAGATGAAAGATTTCATTCAGTACTTACCCTTCCTGGTGGTGATCCCAGTATTGTTTCAGTCATGATACTCAAGCACATGACCCAGATATTTGATTGGATTTGATGCACTTATCTGAGTAAATTTACTAAATGAAGAGTACCATCCTTTCCTCTCAGAAAAAAATGATACACGAACCTCTCAAAACTACAAATAATCTTACCAGACAAATTAGCTTCATGTGTTCCTTCATTCATTACTCTCTCAAGCTCTCCTTCCTTCTTTGGACAGTTTTTGAAAGCTTGACATAATTTCTGCCTTGAAGGAGTTCACATATAGTGAGGGTGACCAGCAAGTAACTGGATATTTATGAGCCTAAATGCTGACACTTGAACACAGGCAGGAGTAAGTTTCTCAGAAGTGGTAGTTGGAACGTTGAGATTCAGACCAGGCAGGTGGGAAGGTCAGTTCCTCAGCAACCTGGCCCAGTGGCACCCATTTCATATTCTCCAGGGATTCCCTGGAAGGAGACGTATGATGTGTGATACTGGACTGGATGTTCCTTCTTCCTCCTAAACACACATCCATGAGGAGGAGAGGGAGATGGAACACAAGCATAGGTAAGCAGTTTGGACCTTGCTGAAGGAAACTAATCTTTTTTTTAGAAATTATTTCTCTCTAAAGTTATAACCCACCTTACACATTCAACTCCTTTCTGTAATCAAAGCCTGAACCATATTGCAGGGCATCTAAAGCAAGATATTTTTGGAATTTTAAATCTGCTGTATTTCACCGTACAGCTATCACAGAAGTAACTCTCACAAGAGGGAAAGAAAGGCCAAGTATTGTAGCTGCCTTCTCCTTTGCTGTGTGACACTGAGTCACTGACAGTGCTTCCCAGGGTGCCACTGAGTCACTGCTGACGCTCTTATGGGTGACCCAAGCAGGAGCATAGGCTAAAACCTCTGTTAAGGACAGATGCTCTCTATTTCAGAGGCAGGACTAGATCTCTGGAGGCTTGCTATGTAAGATGGCACAGAGCTGCTAGAAAACATAATAATTGTTGTGATTAGGATTATGAGTATCTTTTAATTGCTGCTGCATCATGCCAGGTATCTTGGGAAGGAAAAAGTGGGGTCTTATGAATAAATGAACGCTTAAAATATTTAAAGAGATGATTATAATATACAACTTTTGAATACTTTGCTTTACATTACCCTTGAAGTTAAGTGCTTCCTGCAAAGTATGGAAAATTCATGCTCCATGGCTGAGCAGTTTAGGTGTCTGTTGGCTTGAAAAATGTACATATGTACCCCTGTTTATAAAAAAAAAAAAATCAGTAGCAGATAAATTAGGAAGTATTTAATTACAAAATATGGAGATTAATGATGTTTATTTCAGGGATGTGTTGGAATATATATATTAAAAACTGGTGTACTTTGGTTGAGACTAAGAGGCATTTTCAAGTTACAAAATGTCCCTTTTATACAGTAAAATGCAAGACTTGTGCAGCACAGTGGAAGAGTTTTCCTATAAACCATAGTTTAGAAGATCAGAGGACATGTTCTACCAAACAGAAAAAAGTAGAAAGCTATTTGCTGAGGGGAAAAGAAGAATAATTTAAAGAAGCTTCACAGGATGGACAGGCTGCTACCTGGGTCCCTGAAAACAGACCTGCACCCCCTATTTCTTGAGCCTGAGGCCATCACACTCCAGTAGAGTCCCAGGAAGTTGAGAGGGAATGAAAGAGCATGCCATCCCTCGTTCTGTTTCTGGGATCAGCATGGTGCAGAAGTAATAATAATTAAAAAAAAAAAAAAAACACTCTGGGAAGAGGGGATTTTCTCAGCAAATGGACCTGAAATAGTCCACAACCTCCCACAGACTTTGTGGGGCATGCCAAGAACCCAGGAGTTGTTAAAATTGGTATAGGGAACTAGAAGAGGTCCAAGGTCAGAATGAAAAGGTTGTAAGTCAGAGGTTGGCAATTTGTGGCCGATGGGTCAAATCCTGCCAGTATTCATTTTTATGGCCCTGAGGTAAGAATGGTGTTTACAATTTCAAAAAGAAGAGAATAATGATGAAGAGGAGGAGGGAGAAAGAGAAGGGAAAGAAGAAGACCAACCATCATCACCACTACAAGAAGAAGAAGAAAAATATATAACAGAGACTGTATGTGGCCTGTAAAGCCTAAAATATTCACTCAGTGGCCCTTAACAGAAAATGTTTGCCAGCCTCTGAACATAGGGACCTCATAATGAAGGCGGGGCTCAGTCACTGCCAACTTCAGTGTCTGGAGCCAATAGAATGCCCGGAAGTCCAAGGTGGAGTAGGAACATCCTGATGGATGCCAGCACAGGCTCAGAGCAAACCGACCACACCACCATGGGGACTAGGAGAGCAGGGAGAAAAACTGTGCCTTGGAGGTTACTCTTTGTAAATGCATGAGGGTAAGTAAGGTTCATCCTGAACCCATTCATGGGTCTCAGGAGGGAGAAGAGAGATGTAAACTCTGTTGAGAGAGGAGAAATGGCTATGATGGGGAATTTGAACTTTGAATCGAGTATCTCATGAGGCTGAGTTAACCTGAAAACGGTGGCCTAAGCTTAAGACTTCTTGATTTAGGCATTTTACCTTGTTTCCTGGGATATTAGAAAAGAACTCCAGGCAAAATAAGAATAGTCATTGGAAGAAAAGATTATTTTTTGTTTGTATACATTTATGCTATTTACATGTTGACCCCAATTGCATTAAATTTATAAAAGAATCTTCTGTTTAAGGAGAGGCTGTGCTGTGTTTAACTTGAAATCTCAGTGGCTTGTCACAACAGAAGTTATTTCTCACTCATTACTTGGTGCGGTGTGATGGACAGAGGATTCTGCTGCACATGGCCTTTCAGAGACCAAGGCTAATGGAAGTCATGCCATCTTGTAGCTGTGCTGAATGTAGCCTCTGAGGTCACTACAGAAGGGAAGAAGAGGGTGAAGGCAGAATATCTGCTCTAATTGTCTTAACCTGGAAATAAATATGTCATTTCTGTTCACAGTCCATGGGGAAGAATGACTAATATGATACCCACTTAACTGCAAGGCTTGGAAAAGTGGCAGAGGGAAAGGAATAGTTGATTCCACTCACTCTTTTCAAAAATTATCATAGAGTTTAAACAGTGTACATGCTTGAGAAAGTGTGCTAAGGTAAACACCTTAGAGACAGAGACAAAGGCTGAGAATTTTAAAACAAAGTTTTAAGGCAAAATAATGAACAATGCAAAATAATAAGCATAAATAATAAAAAGTTAAGACAAATTAAAATAATGAAAAATGAAAAAAAAGTAAGCTTAGGGAAAACATAATTTGATTTCCCAAGATTTATTTCATTTTTTTAGAGTCAAAATACACATGTATGTATTTTTTCTTTTTTAAAAAATTCCAGCTAATATAGTGCTATATTAGTTTGAGGTGTACTATACAGTGATTGAAAAATTCCATACATCACCCAGTGCTCATCTTGACAAGTACACTTCTTAATCTCCATCACCTATTTGACCCATTCCCCCACTCCTCCCCTCTGGTAACCATTAGTTTGTTCTCTGTAGTTAAGAGTCTTATTTCTTGGTTTGTCTCTCTCTCTCTCTCTTTTTTCCCTTTTGCTCATTTGTTTTATTTCTTAAATTCTACCTATAAGTGAAATCATTTTGTATTTGTCTTTTCTTTTTTTTTGCTTAGTGTGTTACTCTAGCTGCATCCACATCCTTGCAACTGGTAAGATTTCATTATTTTTTGTGGCTGAATAATATTCCATTTCATTCATATGTATACACACACACACACACACACAGGCACCACATCTACTTTATAAATTTATCAACCAATGGACTCTTGGGCTGCTTCTATAATTTGACTATTGTAAATAATGCTGCTATAAACAGAGATGCATGTATCCCTTTGAATTAGTATTTTTGTATTCTTTGGGTATATACTCAATAGTGCTATTGCTGGATTTTAGGGTAGTTCTATTTTTAACTTTTTGAGGAATCTCCATACTGATTTCCAGAGTGGCTTTACCAGTTTGCATCCCCACCAACAGTTCAAGAGGGTTCCTCTTTCTCCACATCCTCAGCTACATGGGTTGTTTCTTGTGTTATTGATTTGAGCCATTCTGACAGGTGTGAGATGATACTTCATTGTGTTTTTGATTTATATTTCCCTGATCATGAGTGGTGATGAGCATTTTTTTTATTATTTTATGTTAATGACCATACATTACATCATTAGTTTTTGATGTGTTCCATGATTCATTGTTTGCGTATAACACCCAGTGCTCCATGCAGAACGTGCCCTCTTTAATACCCATCACCAGGCTAACCCATCCCCCCACCCCCTCCCCTTTAGGACCCTCAGTTTGTTTCTCAGAGTCCATAGTCTCTCATGGTTCGTCTCCCCGTCTGATTTCCTCCCTTCATTTTTCCCTTCCTGCTATCTTCTTTTTCTTTTTTTTTTTTTTTTTTAACATATAATGTATTATTTGTTTCAGAGGTACAGGTCTGTGATTCAACAGTCTTACACAATTCACAGTGCTCACCATAGCACATACCCTCTCCAATGTCTATCACCCAGCCACCGCATCCGTCCCACACCCCACCACTCCAGCAACCCTCAGTTTGTTTGTTTCCTGAGATTAAGAATTCCTCATATCAGTGAGGTCATATGATACATGTCTTTCTCTGATTGACTTATTTCAGTCAGCATAATACCCTCCAATTCCATCCACGTCGTTGCAAATGGCAAGATTTCATTCCTTTTGATGGCTGCATAATATTCCATTGTATAGTGTGTGTGTGTGTGTGTGTGTGTGTGTGTGTGTGTGTGTGTGTACACCACGTCTTCTTTATCCATTCATCAGTCGATGGACATCTTGGCTCTTTCTATAGTTTGGCCATTGTGGACATTGCTGCTATAAACATCAGGGTGCTTGTACCCCTTCGGATCCCTACATTTGTATCTTTGGGGTAAATACCCAGTAGTGCAATTGCTGGATCATATGGTAGCTCTATTTTTAACTTTTTGGGGAACCTCCCTACTGTTTTCCAGAGTGGCTGCACCAGCTTGCATTCCCACCAACAGTGTAGGAGGGTTCCCCTTTCTCCACATCCCTGCCAACATCTGTCGTTTCCTGACTTGTTAATTTTAGCCATTCTGACAGGTGTGAGGTGATATCTCATTGAGGTTTTGGTTTGGATTTCCCTGATGCCGAGTGATGTTGAGCACTTTTTCATGTGTCTGTTGGCCATTTGGATGTCTTCTTTGGAAAAATGTCTGTTCATGACTTCTGCCCGTTTCCTGATTGGATCATTTGTTCTTTGGGTCTTAAGTTTGATAAGTTCTTTATAGATTTTGGATACTAGCCCTTTATCTGATATGTCATTTGCAAATATCTTCTCCCATTCTCTCAGTTGTCTTTTGGTTTTGTTGACTGTTTCTTTGGCTGTGCAAAAGCTTTTTATCTTGATGAGCTCCCAATAGTTCATTTTTGCCCTTGCTTCTCTTGCCTTTGTCACAATGTTTCTAGGAAGAAGTTGCTGTGGCTGAGATCGAAGAGGTTGCTGCCTGTGTTCTCCTTTAGGATGTTGATGGACTCCTGTCTCACATTTAGGTCTTTCAACCATTTGGAGTCTATTTTTGTGTGTGGTGTAAGGAAATGGTCCAGTTTCATTCTTCTGCATGTGGCTGTCCAATTTTCCCAACACCATTTGTTGAACTGGCACAAAAACAGACACACAGATCAATGGAACAGAATAGAGAGCCCAGAAATGGATCCTCAACTCTATGGTCAGCTAATCTTCGACAAAGCAGGAAAGAGTGTCCAATGGATGAGCATCTTTTTATGTATCTGTTGGCCATCTGTATGTCGCTTTTGGAGAAATACCTGTTCATGTCTTCTGCCCATTTTTTAACTGTATTATTTGTTTTGGGGTATTGAGTTTTATAAGTTCTTTATATATTTTAGACACTAACTCTTTACTGGCTTTGTCATTTTGCAAATATCCTCTCCCATTCAGTGGGTTGTCTTTTAGTTTTGTTGGTTGTTTCCTTTGCTGTGCAGAACTTTTTATTTTGATGCAGTCCCAATAGTTCATTCTTGCTTTTGTTTTCTTTGCCTCGGGAGACCTATCTAGAAAGATTACAACAGCCAATGTCAGAGAAATTGCTGCCTGTTTTCTATGAGTTTTATGATTTCAGGTCTCACATTTAGGTCTTTAATCCATATTGACTTTATTTTTGTGTATGTTCTAAGAAAGTGGTCTAGTTTTATTCTTTTGCATGTAACTGTCCAGTTTTCCCAACACCATTTGTTGAAGAGACTTTCTTTTTCCCATTGCATGTTCTTGCCTCCTTTGTTGAAGATTGGCCATATAATTGTGACCATATAATTGTCTATGCCCCCATGTTCATAATGGCATTATTTACATAGCCAAGACGTGGAAACAACCTGAGTCCATCAACTGATAAATGGATAAAAAAGTTTTGATGTCATAAGTATACATAGCATTATGATAAGTGAGCTAAGTCAGAGAAATACTGTATGATTGCTTTTATATGTGGAATCTAAAAGCAAATAGAAACCCCAAAACAAAACAAACTCATAGATAAAGAGATCAGACATGTGCTTACCAGAGATGAAGAGTGAGGGAGGGGGAATTTGAGGAGAGTGATAAAAGGTACAAATTTCCAGTTATAAGATAAGTAAGTATTAGGGATATAATATACAACATGATAGCTATAGTTAACACTGCTGTATGATTTTTAGGAAAGTTGTTAAGAGAGTAGATTCTAAGAGTTCTCATCACAAGGAGAAATTTTTCTTCTTTATATTGTATCTATATGAGAATATATATATTAGCTGAATTTGTTACAATACTGATTTCATAACATATACAAATCTAATCATCATTAAACTTACAAGGTGATGTATGTCAATTATTTCTCAATAAAAGTAGAAAAAATTTTAAAGTTTCAAAAAGGGCTATATACTGTATCCTTCAATTATATGGCACTCTTAAGAAAGGCTAAACTAGGGACTGTGAACTTATCAGTGGTCTTCAGAAATTGGGGCAGGATGAAAGAGTTTTGGGGAATAATGAAACTATTCTGTATCATGGTTGTATTATGGCTACTGAATTCTATGCAGTTGAGTCACAAACCATAGAACTATACACCACAAAGTGGAATTTTATCGTATATAAATTTTGAAATTTTTAAACACTAAAAAATCATATAAAAAGTATTTTCTATGGGGTAGGAAAAAATGGCACTGGGCATCATTCCCTTCTGAAAAATAAATGAAGGAAAGCTAAGTGTAAAAATTTAAGGTGAATATTAAGAAATGTAAATCCTAATCCTTGAGTTAATGTGATCCAGTGTGACCTTAAATAAATGCCTTCCATTGTCAAAAATAAATAATAAATGGTGAAATTTAAGAAGTTTTTCAAACAAAATCTCAGTGAATTCACTGCTCCCAGACCTACCCTATAAAGAATTTGACTTCTTTAGGCTGAAGGTTAATGAGCCCACGTGGAAGTACAAAACTGGAGGAAGAACTGAAGAGCCCTGGAAAGAGTAAATATATAGGAAAATATAAATGAATAATGGCTATTTAAAGCAAAAATAACAGCAATGTAGTATGGAGCTTATAACATGTTAAAATGGAAGTCAAAGCACAAAGTGTTGAAGGACTACATGGAATTAAACTGTTTAAGGTTTTTGGAATGTTTGGGAAGAAGTAAAGGAACTTGTGGTAGACTAAGTAATGGATTTATAATCACAACGGGAAAAGATAAAAGATCTAATGAGAAAGTTAAGTGATAAAATAGAGTAAAATAAAATTTCATGATTATCCACATAGACAATAAACATCTGAAATGGTGCGAGGTATGATCATTCCTCAGGGAGATAAATCCAAAGAGTTATTAGTATATACTTACCTGTTAGAATCACCTATAGTTATGAAATAAACCACCCCAAAACTTAGTGACCTGAACAATAATATTTTTCCCAATTCTTCATCTGGACTAGACTCCATTAGGCAGTTCTGCTCCATGTTGCTTTTACTGGAATTGGAACTTCCGATGTGGCTTCTTCACTCACAGGTCTGGCACTTCAGTGGAGATGGCTTGAAACAGCCAGAACCCAGCTGAGCAGTCCATGCTAATGTTCCTACCTCCCTTCTACCTCTCCATGTAGTCTCTCTAACAGCCTAGCCAGGCATCTTTATATGGTGGATCAGGTCTCTCAGAGTGAGTGTCCCAAAAGAACAAGCCCCAATGTGCAAGTGTTCATCAAACTTTAGTTTATGTCATACTTGCTAATATCCCATTGGCAGAAGTGAATCACATGGCCAAGACCAAAATCTGTGGGAGGAGACAGCACAAGGGAATGAATATTTTCAGTAGTAGACTATTGCATGGCAAGAATGACTAAAAAATTGACTTGCCAAATGTTGGTAAGGTAGTGGAGCAACTAAAACTTTTATAAATTGCTAGGAGTATAAATTGGTACAACTATATCAGAAAATTTTGGCGGTATCCATTAAAACATATCTGCTATGAGCTAGCATTTCTTCAAAGAGAATTGAGTAATTATATCCACAAAAAGACTCATATGATGTTGTTAGCTTTATTCATGAAAGCCAAAAATTAGGAAAAAAATGTCCCACCAACAGGATAATGGGTTAATACATCATACAGTAGTAATAAGATGGAATAACACACAACAATAAAAAGAACAAAACCTTGCTACACGTTAACAGCCTGGATCAATCTCACAGACATTATGTTGTACAAAACAAAACAGAAATGAATACATATTGTATGATTAAAGGATGACCAACTATCCCAGATTTAGCACTAGAAAGTCCACGTCTGGGACATTCCTCAGTTCCAGGCAAACTGGGATGGCTGGTCATACTACATTTGTATGAAGTTTAAGGACAAGCATAATTAATCCATGTTTATAGAAGTCAGGATAGAGGTCACTTCTGGGTTGCATACTGAACAGAAGAAGGCAAGAAGGAACTTCCTGCAGTATGACAACTTTCTATATCCTCAGTTAGATGGTGGTTACATGGGCATAAATACATGTAACGTTTCATTAGCTGCAAATTTAAGATTAGTATAGTTTGTGCACATTACTATTTGAATGTGTACCTCAATAAAAATTTAAAGATTGAAAAAACCCCAATCATTTCTACTCACTGGCTGTGTGATCTTAGCAATTTTTTAGAAGTTTGAACTTACCTTTCTCACATATGAAGTGAAGATAAAAGGATCTGCCATGGTGGTTGTGATGTTAAATCAAATGGTATTTATGAAGTGCCCGACAGGTAGTAGGCATTCAAATAATATTGGGTCACATCTCTGCACATCTGAGCCTTTCCCAAGGGAAGACTTTCTGTTTTCAGAATTTAACTTCAGATAAGTTTCCACGCTTGAGTCATGCATTAGCTTGTGACAAGTTATTTTCTTGAACAACTTCTCCTCTCGGCAATCACCACCTGTGATGAAAACACAGAACAGGAAGCTACATCCCAGCAGCTAAGAATAATAGCAAGCAATCTTTTGAACTATTTGGCTTGAGGAAAGGATAAAAAGTTATTGAGTCATGAGAATGGTTCACCACATCACGATGTATTTCCCACTGTTTTCTCAGGAGTCCTGTGAGATATTCCCAGGAAACTTGCTGAATGGTAGGCAATTGATGTGAGCTCTTGCGACCGTTCTCTTGCTGAAGGTAATATAGTGGTCTCATTTTGGCAATATAAGATTGCAAACTGTCTCATATTCTTCTCATACATCACCAATGGCTTAGCATAGCTCTCAGAAAGAATGCCTGCCTGAAAGGAACTCTTGCAATTCTACGTATTGAGCAGCACATCTTCCCCTCCCCCACCCCGTACATTTTAATCAACAAACAGCACACTCGTAGATAGTGTGTCACATCTTAATGCTTGCAGGTCCTGAAATTTGCGATCTCACTTCATTCACTTCCTTTTATGCCTTTATGGAAAGAAATGTTCAGGTTCCTCTTCAGTTGAATTCCTAAGCTTCCAGAAGGTCTACAAACCTAAGTAGGAATTCTTGTGACTTTTGGATGCAACTTGGCAGGGGGACGGACGGGAATGCAGCATGTCCCTGCCATCCAGTTCAGTATAATATTCTATTTGTTTCTTCATTTGTCTCTTTATGTAATTTCTGGGAAAAGTTCACATCATAAGCAAATATATAGAAACATGTTCTTTAACTATAGAGCTCTTCTGAGTAAAATTTTGTGGAAATTAGAATTCAGAAAAGATTTGTAGTTAAGGAATATGTTCCCATATGTTGTTTACAATGAGGACAATTCTCGTTCCCATGAAATAATGTGGACTTGGAATTAAAAACTTGGGTTTGACTTTACCTCCACTCCGTAACACTGTGCAAGTGTGGACAAGTTACCTAAATTCTCTGCATCTGAAAATGTGGAATATTAATACCTGCCCCTCAAGATTGCTATAAAGTATAAAATATGCAGTTCATGAAAGAAGCAGGTTAAACTAGTTTTCTTAGTAAATGCTTCATCAGTGGCAGATTTATCCTGTGCATTTGCACTCAAATGGTTCCTCAAAGCACAGGGGGTCCACCCTGAAAGCAGATAAGGACAGGGTTTGAAATGATAATATCCTTAACCTCATCCACACAAACCAGTCCAGACATGTCTTCAGCTCCTGCTAACATTTCCACCTCCCTTCTGTGTTTTGGGCTTGGTCCAGTGCTCTCCCCCTGGGAAGGGTTCTTCACAACAAATGCATGATAAGCCTTTCAATGTTAAACAATTGTTGAATAGCAACTGTTAAATAACAAAACCATTAATTGTCTCAAGGAATTAGCTGATTCTTGCTTGTTTCTGAGAGAATCAGTACTTTCTTGCCAGGTTTCTGAAGTGAGGGAACTGAGCTTTCCAGAGCATTGAAGATTTTAAGGGCTGTTTGTTTTGTTTTGTTTTTCTTTTTCATTCTTCTGCCTTTGTATCCCTGTGTCTCAAAAAGAAATTCTGCAGATTAGAGATGTCAGCCCAGAGCAAGAATGGTTTATACATTATGTTGAAATAAATTTCTAGTTTATTTTATACAAAGACTTAGCTACAAGTTTTTTAATAGTTTGAATTCCATTTGTAGCACTTAATCTACTGATTTGATACTGGAAATGATATAAAAACTTAACTTTTTTGAAACTTGTTTGAATTGAAAGCATACTGGAGCATTTATAGACTCTGTCAACTTGCTTTTTTAGAATGTCCACAAGTAGAATGATTTCACAGTCAACACAATTGCTTAGCTCTCTCCCTGGGGTGGGTTGGGGGGTGTGGAGGGGCTTGTGAGCCAAGTGGGTAGTTGAGAACATAGAAGTAGACTTTGTGGTGTGATTTCAGGGAGTGAGAATCACTAAGGCATCCCCTCCATATCCTTCATGATGCCTGACATTCTATAATTAAAACCCAGTTCATTCACTTAAGACCTTGTTTCTTGAGGAACAAATAAATCCCCCCTGCCCCCACCCATGGACACCTCATTTCTTTCCCAGAGCCCTGGCAAGCAAGTGCTCCCTCACAGGTGATACTGAGTGTCATGGAGTGCATTCTAGGGTGCAGCTGCCTGTACCACTTGGAACCCACAGTCAGCATTTCTCTGGAAGAAGGAATAATCTACATTCTCGCAGCCTGGCTCCTGAGCATCTTAGGCTTTTGGGGTTTTTTTGTTTGTTTTGTTTTGTTTTGCTGCCTACACAGACTCACTTTATTTTTTCCTTTTTTTAATTTAAATTCAATTAATTAACATATAATCTATTAGTTTCAGAGGTAGAGTTCAGTGATTCATCAGTTGTGTATAACACCCAGTGCTCATTGTGTCACGTGCCCTCTTTAATGCCCATCACCCTGTTACCCCATTCCCCCCCACCTCCCCTCCAGCAGCCCTCAGTTTGTTTTCTATGGTTAAGAGTTTCTTATAACTTGTCTTTCTCTTTGCTTACGTCTTGTTTTGTTTTTCCCTCCTTTCCTCCATGTTCCTCTGTTTTGTTTCTTCAAGTCCACATATGAGTGAGATCATATATAGTTGTCTTTCTCTGACTGACTTATTTCGCTTAGCATAATACCCTCTAGTTCCATCCATGTCATTGCAAATGGCAAGATTTCATTTTTTGGTGGCTGAGTAATATTTCATTGTATATATGTATGTGTGTGTGTACACACACACACACACACCACATCTTTATCCATTCCTCTGTCGATGGACATCTGGGCTCTTTCCATAGTTAGGCTATTGTGGACATTGCTGCTATAAACATCGGGGTGCAGGTGCCCCTTCAGAACACTATATTTGTACACAGTACAATATACCTAGTAGTGCAATTGCTGGGTTGTATGGTAGTTCTATTTTTCACTTTTGAGGAACCTCCATACTGTTTTCCAGAGTGGCTGTGTCAGCTTGCATTCCTACCAGCCATGTAAAAGTGTTCACTCTAAGCAGGAATTCCAAACACAATCCAGTAGCTCTCTCTTTAAGCCTGGAAGGAGTTGTCTTGTTATATACTGGCCATGTTCTTCCCTTTTGTGACTTGGTTAGGAGCATGAACCCATTTAAACCTGCTCTCCAAGCCTTTGTCCAAGGAGTGGCCCCGTCTTCAGTTACTGTTTCTCCCCCCTATTATAAAACTACCTTCATAAAGAAGGGGACTTGCTGGCGTAGCACATATACTAGACTCTGCACAGTCCAAGTGTAAGCAAAACCTTTGACTCTCCTAAGTCAGATTCTCATTACTCATAAGTGTTGACAGGGAGGCAAACTATTCCATCCATGGTCCTGCCTGTTTTCTTGAGTGGTCTCTCTACTTCCCTGAGGTTTTAAATACTGGTGGTAGTTTCCGTGGGGTTCTCCACTGAATTCCTGTTTCCTCTTGTTGTTTTGCCCTTTCTCCTATATATATAGCAGGTTCTTTTCTGATCAGTACAGTTTGCTCTTCTCCAGCAAACTGCAATATTAAAGGTGCAATTACCACCTTTAATGTAAATGAAGATCTGAAAGCAAATTTGCGATTATCTAATTGTTATCCTATTATGACTAAGGGCTGACCTAGCCCAGTGCTACAGTTCCAGGGGCTGGAAATGCAGTGGGAATTGTAACCTGAGGCAAAGGCTGAAGAGTGGACTTGTTAAATAAAAACAAACAAACCAACAAAAACAAACAAACAAAAAACCACAACGGGATTCTAGAAGTGGGATCCTGAGGGTCTGGAGAAGTGCTGGACAGTAGAACTTTCTAAGATGATGGAAATGTTCTATAAGGTTCTGTATTGTCCACTACGATAGTCACCAGCCACGTGTGGCTACTGAGCCCTTGTGATGTGACTAGTGTAACTGAAGAACTGCATTTTTAATTTATTTATGTTTAATTTTAATTTAAGTAGCCACATGTGGTTAATGGTACCAGTTGTAAAGCTTATCTCTGGAGGAAGGTATAATAACTTCCAAAGAGGTCAGAGGGAAGACTGAAGCCAGATACAGATTCTGGAGTGGGGAGCCAAGAGCAGATTATACACAAAGACCAATGGGGCAGGAGTAAAGAGAAAAGGGGGCATGGGAGGAGATCATTACAAGTATTTTTCTACAAAACTGGCCTTTTTACTTTTGTGCCCCAACATTTCCTCCTCAAGAGATCAGTCAACTTTCTCTGAAAAATCATCTAAAGCTCACATACCATGATGATCAACATTATAACTTTCACTTTTGCAAATCAACTATTTAGCTTTGATTTCAATTACTATTATTTGTTCATAGTTTACAAGTGTTTGTCTTTAATATCGAATGTTTCCAAAGGAATCTATAAGGGCCTATTATTGAAAAATGCTTCTCACCCTTGTTTAGAGATTTTAGGGCACTCATTTTAGACAGATCACCTAGGAATAGATCTGATAAAATGAGCCCAAACATAGGATCAAGTAGGATCTCAAACAAAAGCAGGCCTGGAAGCCACAGCAGCTGATGCTTCCAAGATATAGAAGCTTCTAGGAGAGTAACAGCCTTTATCACTCTGTACGTTTAAATAAAACAGAATCTACTCTAAGATAAATAAGCAGAAAAGGAATTTATGTTTGTTCATTTAACAAGTATTTCACATGCCCAGCACTGTTCTCAGGGCTGGGGAGAGAGGAAGTACAAAACAGATGTATCCCCTGCCCTCAGGGAGGGAGACAACAGGTAATTAACAAATAGCAAATCTACAATGAATATATAAATAAAGTATGGTAGGTATTGATACATTTAATAAGAACAAAGCAGGATTTTAAAAAGTGCTAGGTTGTAGGGAGAATATTGTATTTTATTTGGGGTATTCAGAGAAAACATCGTGATAAGACAATATTTGATCACAGGCTAGAGGGAAGTGAGGGCAGTAGCCACGTGCACATTGGAGGAAGACCCTTGGAGACCAAGGAAGCAGTTAAGTAAGTGCAAAGACCTGAGATGAGAGCACTCACGTCATATTCAAGGAATAGTGTGGAATGTTAGAAGAGAGAAGCTGGGGAAGGCCAGTTAGAAGCCCTATTACAGTGGCTCACTGCTGAGAGGACAGCAAGAGCATGGACTAGGGCAGTAGGGGTGAGGAGTGGGGCAGACTGAAAGAGGCTACGGTGATGCTTGGATTTAGGGAAAGAGAAAAATGAGTTAAGGCTTTGTATTCGTGATTAATATACAGAAGGACTGGGGGGTCATAATAGATAAATTACAGCGTGAAAGAAAAGCACAAGTTTAGGGAATATCAAGATAAATTAATAAATTAAGTTTTTTTGCCTAACTTGAGTTTGTGCTACTGGAAGGATTTGGGTAGAGGTATTCGGTACATAGGGAAAATGTGTGCCTGAAATCAAGGAGAGAAGAGGTGCTAAAGATACTGATGTGAGAGTATTAGGAGCTGATATACCATGCATATGGACAGGTTGACTTAAGCAAAATGTATAGTGGGATTAAGAAAAGGCAGCAAGGACAGAAATCTAGAGCACACAGCATTTTGAGAGGGTCAGACAGACAACAGTTTTGTGACTGGGTAGGGAAGTGGCCCAGTTTGTGTAGATCTTCTTTGCTCCCAATTATTTGTTTCCTCCTCACCCTTATCACACCCCCTACCAACTAGCTACAGTGGGTAAAGTATGCTCCTTTGCTTAAGCCAATGGATTGTTAGCAGGCATAACAAATACCACATCTAACCAAAGCTTTAATTAATTGTGCATGGACTGGCTGTTTCTTTTGTTTCTGTCCCCCACTATGAGAACAACACAGACCAGATGGTAGCTAATCATCATGTGTCCTACTCTGCAACCCTTATGTACTGTGAACAAGAAATAAATGTTTTATAAGCCATTGATTTTGGCAGTTGGTTGTTGGTGCAGCCAAAGCTGACCGAAACTGTGAAATTGAGTTGTTGTGGGGAGATAGTAAGATAGCATGAAAAAAGGTGGGGGGTGTCACATAACAGATGTCACAGAGTATGGGAATTGGAAGAAGGTATTGTATGCAGTACGGTCCAAATACATGAGTACTATAAGATGCTTGACATGTATCCAAGATCAGGGCTTACCTTGGCTAGATAATGAAGTTTATTTCAGACACACCCCCTCTTGGTTATCCGGTCCCTCCCTGTTATTTGCTTGTCCTTCTGTCTCCTGGTAGCCCTCAGAAACAGAATGTTTTTCTTTACACAGCTGTCCTTTGTATTAGGGTCTCCTGGGGGTCCAAGAGACTGTGAGCCTAAAGGATGTTCGGATTCTGTGAAAGACAGTGGGTGGATACTGGAGCCTACCCAGAAAGATGTTCTGCTCTTGGTAGAAGTCCTTATTACTTATTATTCTTTATTCTGTTGGGTTAATGGGGTCTTTTTTTCATATCTAAGATAGTACAAAATCTGAAGGGTCAGCTAAGCTGTACACATTTTGTCTAACCACATCTAATGAAATGAGTGCTCAAATTCTTTAAGCGGGGCATGCTAACATGGTCAGTGCCTTGTAACTATCTGCAGAGGACAGTGATTGTAAACTTAAGCTTTGGGGTTATATTTGGGCTCAGCAAATTCCTAGATTTGTAAATGTGGATGTGTTATTTGACTCTCTGTACTTTACTTTTTTTTAAAAAAGGTGAAAAAGAATAATATCTTTTGCATAGTGCTTGATAGTGGTTAAATCAGAAATTGCTTACAAAGCATTTAGCACAGTGGTTGGTATGTGGTTAGCTCTCAATAAATGTTAGCTGTTATTAGATTGATAATGCTGTTATTATTACTGCTCTGTTTCTTAAATTTACTTCTTCATATATGTAGTAGAAGTCCTGATTTCTCTCTAAACTGGGACTTAACTGTGTTTGGATAGGAACTAGCAGGGCTGCTGCTCCCGGGGGTTAATTTGAATGAGGAATTTTAGGTGAAAGGAGAATGAGAGAGTATATTCCTGATGACAGATGTGTAAAGGAAATCTATTGGCATCTTCTTCCTGAGAGTGGTTCTTCATCACAGCCCTGCCTGGCCAAGCCCAGCTGAGTCAATTCCAAGAACTGAGGACTGACACCTATGGAGAGGTAGCCATACTCCAAATCAACGTAGGTTCTCATGAGGCATTGTTCTTACAGGGCATTCTTCTGGATATGAGAGTGCAGCAGTGGTGTTCCCTCACGAATCTGCCCCCTGTAGTAGGAGAGTCTTTCTCCACTCTTCTATCTGGAACAGCAGCTCCAACCTAGAGAACGTTCTGCTAGTGACTCCACACTGACACCTCAAGGCACTTGGGCAGCTTGTAAAGACAGCATCCTTGCCAGGAATGCCAGCCTCCTCGGTGTGACTGTGACTGCAGAGGTAAGTCTTGCTTCGTGTGGGTTCTCAGGCAATGAACACCAGTGATGAGGGGAATCAAGTAGAGGAGTATGGAAAGACTACTTGATAATTCCCATAGGAGTCCTCGGAGATAAATATGGGTAAGTCTTCTGAATTAACCACATTTTACTTCCCATCTGCTATAGCCTAAAACCATTTAGGACTCAGGCTTGGAGCCCTGTAGTTGAAAAGAGGGCTGATTTTAAAAACACAACTGTATTCCCTCTTGGTAGATTGGTTGAGTTCCCATTATCTCAAAATTTCCTTTACCTCATATGGTGTATGTGTGAAATTCCATGTAATGGTTACATCTCTTTATTTCTGGGGTTAAAAATATGTGTTTACTAGCGGGAAAACCCATAAATTTTATTAGAAGTAGTTTGGAGTATGTGACAATGATAAAAGATTTTCAAAAGGTGGCAGGTACGAAGAGTGTGAATATACATATTTGGTTTATGAAGTAGGTTGGAGAGTGGCTGATAGTGGGCATGGGAAGCTGGGAAAGTCACAGAACAAAAGTTGAAGACAAATTCTGTGAACTCCACAGCTCTGTTCAGACTTTGCATTAACTCTCAGTTTAATGGAGTAGGAATATTTGTTACAGTGCATAATCACTAGAGACTTTTTTATTCAAATGTTAGGCATGCCTAAAGATTGTGTGTGTGTGTGTGTGTGTGTTAAGTAATACAACTAGTTGCTGTAACAAGTAAACCTTAAAATTGGTCACTATAAAGAGTGGAAGGTAGGGATGCTGGGATGGATTAGCTTGTGACTTGGAAGGTCACTCTTTGTGCTGGATATGGAGATGAACCATCCAGAACCAGCAAAGAAGGATGTATTGCTCCAGCTGTTGGATGTGCTTTCAGATGTTATCATCTTTATGGACAGCCTCAGCCTTAGAGAGCTGCCTGACCCAGGGCCACTTTCTGGAGTAGCCTGCATCCAGAAAATGACTGAAGTAGATACACTAGTCCTTTCAGCTCAACATGAGCTGACTTTCTTGGGCTGTTTAACTCCTGAGATCCCACAGGGTTAGCCACGGCTGTCATCAGGCCTGCTTCATAGCTCGACTTCTCCCCCTACCAACTCCTGCTGTCCCCCTCCCTTCCACAGGTATTGGTCCCTAGTCCCAAGCTAATATACATGTAGCTCAGAGTCTGCTTGCTATGGATTCCACCCTGGGAAACTCTGAGAACTGGCTTGCAGCCTGCAGAGAGGCAAAGGAGGTCACCCACAAAAGGTTTGATTTGAAAGGGGCATGCACATGTCCCTTCCACTCACAACATGAGCTAAACTCAGTCACCTAGTCACGTCCTTCAGCTCTTCATTCTGTGAAGAATTAGAAATACCCAGAAATGTTGGATGTGTTACCCAAGATGATATAACTCATTCTGTAATTCAGATCATTGGATTCTTTGTCCTTCTGAGGAAATAGTATGGTTTGATTTTTCCCTTTAGATGAGAACTATGTCACTGTCCATCTCTTCTGTCTTTGTTTCAGGAAGTTCAGAAACAACTTCAGAAATGAATTATAGCAAGTGTGTAATCCCTTACAGAATACATTTCTTTCTTTTGTTTTCCACGATGTCATGACCTGCTCTTCTAATTTATCTTTGCCCTGAACTGTTTTTTCCCTTTTTCATTTATATTTTATCATGTTACTGTGTTTCTGTTGCAAATCACCTCAAATTCTTTTTTTAGAATGAGAGTGTATGTAAATAAGTGAATGAATAAATACATAGAAGCATGATTCAGTGTTCTTTATACCAGAGCATCCTATTACAAACCCTTCCATTACAGTTGGGCACCATTATAGGAACATTTCCATCTCATTATAAAATGAATTGACTAAACATACAGAAGGTCTGCTTTGAATAAACATTATGCGTGAGGCACCTGTTAAATAGCCACTGCCTATCAGAACTGCTCATTTCCAGACAGGAAATGGCAGTGCAATTCATGATTTATGATTCATTTGTAAACTTCTCTTTAAGAGTGGGTACCTATCTGGCAGATAAAATTTAATCATCCTCTAAGGAACTTCCTTTTTTTGGCTTCTACTCCTGTCATGTGTTACAATCCTCCATTTTTTATGGTTGACAATACTGGGTTTGGAGAGGTCATTGCTCATAGTTCCATACCTAGGGAACGGCAGCATTGTCCTCCTGGGCTCTTTTTTTCATTAAACTCTCTAATTTAGGAAAAGGCCTCAATATAGCATTTCAGTGCCATTGTAAAGAGGTTGCGGTAGCCAGTGTCTATGCATTCCCATTCTAACTCCCTTTGATATATTATCCATCATGCAGGTTTTTCTCTTGAATTATGAGCTCTGAATGATTGAAACAATTATGACTCTGGATCCTTCTCTCTTCTCTTCCCATAGTCCTGTGAACATTCTTCCCTCAAAATTCTGTCCCTCTTTGCCCTCTCTAGTGATACCCTCAAACCCACACCCTGTGATCTTCTTCATTGCTCACACTTAAGGCAGGCAGTGGGTCTTGTCAAATTCAGCTCTCTAAATTAAAGTTTGGTGTGTGCGCGTGCGTGTGCTGCCCAGTGATAAGAGCCCCCAAAGTGTCCCAGGAGACCCTAAAAAAGGTGCAGGGCCTTCTGCAGCTAAACCCAAGCTTGAGGCTCAGAGATCCCATCCATGGTGAACTGTTTCCTGATAAGCCTTTGGTTTATAATGTTTCCTTCTCTTTCAGGGGCAGCATGTATTTCCCTGGAATTTGGTTATTAGGAATTTTAGTGCTTTATTTTTTTATTTATTTATTTATTTATTTATTTATTTATTTATTTATTTATTTATTTATTTATTTATTTATTTATTTATTTATTGTCATTACACTTAAAACCGTGTGTCTGGGAGACCACAAACTCCAGCTGGGCTCTGGAAGAGGTGATGCGTTGACCTATATTCCCAATAGAGTTCAGCCCTGGCCTCCACCGAGAAGTCATTTCTGTGTGGTGATTTATAGCTTTCTAAAAGTTACGTGCATGATGTATCAGACCTACCTGCCTCTCAAAGATAGCTCACTTCTTCCTAGTGAGGCAGATAGTCTTATCAACATGATAGCTATGGTTTTGGTTCCCTAAGTAATTTATTCCCATTGAAAAAAATACTGTTCCTTCATTCATTTCCATATCATTCACGTATTCATTCAGTCAACATTATTTGAGGATCTACTAAGAGCCAAGTAATAGAACGTAAACTCCATGATGTCAGGAGCCTGGCCAGTTAGTTTATGGTTATCTCCCCAACGCTTAATCCAGTGGCTATCACTGAATAATTTTTTGTAAATTTAATATAGTACTGGTTGTGGCAGAGACTACTAGTTGCCTACTCCAGCATCCCCACTTTCCTTCCCCCTTAGCTAAGAGAACTCTGATTTTGAGTTAAGCACACTGTCACTTAACTTTTCTCGCAGCTCGTTCTGGCTATGTTGTTTTGTTCAGGCCTGTGGCATTCAGAGTACCTGCTGTGTGATATTAAAGGGAACTGCTCAAAGGGGGTTGGTTCAGTTAGGAAGAGTTCCATTTATCCATCCCTTTATCTCCTCTTCTAGCTTGCAACATAGGTTTTTCCCAGTTATGACTGAGGAGTAATTTACATGGAGGAAGGTGTGCACATCTTAATCATGTAGGTTAATGGAATTTTACATGTATATACATTCATGAAAGCATTACCCAGATTAAAATATAAAATATTCCCAGGACCCCGGAAAGCTCCCTTATGACTGTCCTAGTCAATAAACTTCCCAGAGGTAACCACTATCACCATAGATTAGTTTTGCCTAATTTTGAATTTCATGTAAGTGGAATCACATAGTCAACAGACAGGGTCCTGTCAGAAAATGGAAACCACACTGGTAATTGTAACAGAGAAAATTTAATTTAATGAATTATTAATGATTAATAGGTAGTTAACCACTAAAATTGGTAAAAGGATTCTCATAACAATATAAAATACAAAATACTAGTACAAAAAATAGCAAATACAGATGGCGGCTACTACTTCTGGGCCTTAGAATGATCAGGGAAGATGATAGGAATTTAAAGAAGGCTTCACCCTCACCCCTGAGTTTTGGACCTGGTCGGAGAGGCTCTCGCAGGAACAGCCAGCCGGCTGGTGCCTAGGAACCTTGCTGGAAGTCATAGTCTACCTGCTAGTGGAGAACACAGGCCTATGTGGGTCTGCAAGGATGCCAGGGTGAGTGCTTCCAGATCACCCACATGCCAATCTGCCAGCTACCATGCATACCCAAATCAGTGTTCTGGAACTAGGAGGGGAAGCTCCTTCTTTCTCCTATAGATTTGCAGTGTTCCTGCAAAAACATTTATTGATAAGACCAATACTGAATGAACTGACAAAAGGGAATATTTACAGGGTCAAGACCCAGTATCACAAAGCAGATTTGGAGCTGAGAGGCAATAAATTGACAACTGCCGCATATAACATATGATCTTTTGTGTTTGTCTTCTTTCATTTGTAATTATATGCATACTGGATTTGATAGCTTAAGCTCTTGCAGCCCTTCAAAACCATGATGCAGCCTTGGAAATGGAAGTCATGCACTAGGATGGTGAGCAGAATGTTAAGAAGCCCGAGTCTCTGATGACAGTCATGAAGCTGCTTTCCAGCCGGGGACTTTTTTTTTTTTTTTTTAAGATTTTATTTATTTGAGAGAGAGAGAGAGCACACAAGTGGTGGGGAGGGGCAGATGGTGGGGAGCAGCAGACTCCCTGCTGTGCAAGGGGCCCTAGGACGTGAGGCTCTGTTACAGGACCCTGAGATCATGACCTGAGC
This sequence comes from Zalophus californianus, assembly GCF_009762305.2. Taxonomy (NCBI): domain Eukaryota; kingdom Metazoa; phylum Chordata; class Mammalia; order Carnivora; family Otariidae; genus Zalophus; species Zalophus californianus. The sequence goes on from NC_045597.1 coordinate 57,305,338, forward strand.
TAAAGACAGACTTAACTGACTGAGCCACCCAGAGGCCCCTGGCCCGGGACCTCTTAAACTTGGTTATTTTTTAATGTGAAAGAGAAATAATACTTTCCCTTATTTAAACCATGTGATATTTGTTCCCCTGATATATGCACTGCCATTAAATGGTAACTAATACACCTGCTTCATACTGTTCACAATCAGACTGAGACCATCATGTAAACAAAACCATTATCAGAATGAGAAAGATGAATGGAAGAACTAAAATGGGTCATTTTCTTTGTGCCACGGCCCCACCAGGCTAGATACTTGGGATCCTGAGGATATTCAGATCATTCTGTCATTTCGTTTTGTGTTCAAGTGTTCTGTCGGCCATCACAGATAAATTTGGAGTCTAGGTTTTGTGACTTTTAGTTTAGTGCTTTATTACTTAATAACCCAAATGTCAGCTCTGATCACCTTGCCTCTGAAGAACTAAAAAAGGTTTCCTAAATATCCAGTTTTGCCCTTCCCCTTCTCTCCTTGAAGTCCAAAACCTTTCCTAAAATTTCTGTCAGTTTAACAGCTGGTGATGGAGAAGAGCGAGAGTTGTGTGATGTGTTTAAGTTCTTAAAATTATCCCCGGTTATGAACTGCTTCTTCAGTCCTTGGGTCAGTTTTCTGTCTTATTAGTTCATGTATTAATTTTCAAACTGTGTCAGCTCAGCTATGAAACTCACAACATTTATCAATTTGTACAAAAACACCCAGTCACACAAGTCAGTATTTATGTGTAATAGTCTTTTTTGAAGCATATCCAAACAGTAGCTCAAGTAATCACTATTTTTTAAATTTTTTTATTTTATCAAGTCTTTTGAAAATATATTTAGGTGGTTCTAAAAAAAAATCCAAGTGGGGAATGATAAATCTGTTGGGTTGCTGGTCTTTATTGGTTGGTAGAAGCTCTTAATAAGTTAAATGAGCCCTTTGTTATAAAGTTGCAAATCTCTTTTCTCAGTTTGTCTTTTTTCTTTTGGCTTTTCTTATAGTAGTTTTGCAATGAATATTTCTAATTTTTATAGTCACTCTTTTCAATCTTTTATATTCTTTTACACCTTCAGAATATTTTAATTAGAAAGGTCTTTCATGCTCCATGGTTATAAATAATTCTCTCAAGGTTGTTTTTTTTTTTTTTCCCTGGTAATTTTAGGGCTTCTTTCTTATATATACATTTAAATCATTGATTCATTTTGAATTTATTTTTGTGTAAAGTGTTGTTGGTTCAAATCTAATTTCTATTTTTCTAGATGGCTATACAATTATCCCAATACCATGTAATTCTTAATATTTTCCCCATTGATTTGAGATACCACTTTTATTATTTATTGAATTACTACTGACATTTGTTTGTGTTAGTGGATTCTATTTTGTTCATCAGTGTCTAGAACCTACTTCATGTTGCTATAACTAAGTTGCCCATGTTTTAATAACCAATAAAGCTAATTCTCTTCATTCCTCTTATTTTTCATAATGTTTCTGACTGTTCTTGACCTGTTGATATTTTCACATGCTTTTATAATCACCTTATCTAGTGCAAGAACAAAATACTGTGGATATTTTTATTTGAATCATGTTAGAGCTACAGATTGACTTTGGAGAAGTTAAACCCTTTTGATATCAAGTCTTCGTAAACCACATACTGTGCTTTTCCATTTTTGTGACTTCTCTTGTATTTCAGAAATGTTTTATAGTTTTGTTTCCATAGATCTTACACATTTCTTGTTTTTCAGTTAATTCTCTTGAGTATCGCAGAGTATTTCATTTTATCTCTAATGATAACTTTGCATCCTCTTTAAATTATCCAGCCCCAAGTATCAGCAGAATTGATGTTGAAAACCCTTGCACTACACTATATTGCTTTGCATCCATACCAGCCTTCTTTTTGTGCTTCAAATATACCAAACTTCCCCCTTCTTAGGACCTTGGCACTTGCTGTTTCCTCCCCCAGAAATAGTTTGTTGTCTCCAGATTTTTACCTGGCTTTCTCCTTCTTGTCATTCAGATAGCAGCTTAAATACCTCTTCAGAAAGGTCTTCCTTGACCAACAGTTACATTATAGAACTCATTGCTTCTGATAATTTAAAAACAGTTTGGATGGCAGTGACTTTTCTGTTGTTATTTACTAGTGAATCTCTAGTGCCTAGAAAAATTCAGGGTTCATTGAATTAATTTCTTAATAGCCGTTCTTTTCCTCAACCCCTCTACATTTTCCCCTATTCTATCTCTGATACCACATTGCACTCCTGGCCATCAACCCCTAGGTTAAGGAAAATCTCCTTCTAACAAGTTAGAAAGCCCTTCTAGCTCAAACGAGAGGAAGAAATGAGGCCTGGTGTACAGGGTCATGCTGGAGGACCTCCACTCTTGCTAGGTAAAGTCCAAATGTTTGACATGTCACACTGTCGACAACTGGGAGGGAGCCTGCCACAGCCTCTGTCCCAGAGTCAGCAAGTTCTTTCTTCTCTTCTAAACAACTACCTTGAAGAAAGATACAATTTATTGGCACATGTAGCTTGACTGTTCTGAGGCTAGTTCACAAGCTCAAAGGAAGAGCTGCAGGATCTAGAGCCCCAGGGTCTAGAACACAGGGCCTCACACCACCAGACTTTTCCTCTCTCTTCCATGCAGCTTCCTGTCAGCTTGGACCTGCTCAGCTTCATTCTGCACAAAGGCTTTTGCAGGTCAGTGGAAAGATACAGTCTGACTGCCTCTCGGTTGAAGTAACTGCAGCTTAAACAGAGCTTCCTTTTCCAAAGGTCTTGTTAAAGGGAAAGACCCTTATTGGCCCCTAATGGATCCTGTGTCCACCACTACCACATTCCCAGGAATGAATGGGGAACTCTGATTGGCCAGGCTCTGCTCATGTTCCTTTGGTGACCAGAGTGCCTATTTCCAAAGCTGCTGGGGTTGCGTTGGGAGAAATGCATGGGCAGGTTAAAAAAAAAAAAAAAGGAGCTACCAAAGTCCCCCAGAAGTACTTACTTTAAAAGTCACTGGAATTGGGAACTTTCCCATTGTATGTGTATTATTTAAAAGATGATATATATAAGACCTGAAGTACATAAGAAAAGGCATTCAATTAAATAATAATAGTTGCAGTTTGTGTTTTGATATGCTTGTAATTATTTTAGCACTTTGTTGTTGTTGTTCCTGATATTTGAGAATTTGACCTAGATTTCAGTCTTGTTTATCTTTACTCAAATTTTGTTACTCTGTTATTACAGTTCAAAATTGCACTTATTTTAGATTCATTGTATAATCAAGTTTCTTTCTGTGCTCTCTATACTGTTCTATGGATCTAAGTCTTTTTGTGCCAGTACCATACTGGTTTAATTACTACAGCTTTGTAGTATTATCTCAAAATCTGGCATTGTAAGACCTCCAGCTTTTTCTTTCTCAAGACTGTTTTGGCTATTTGGGGTCCTTTGTGGTTCCACACAAATTTTAGTATTATATGTTCTAGTTTTGTGAAAAATGCCATTGGTATTTTGATAGGGATTCTGTTGAATTTGTAGATTGCTTTGGGTGATATGGACATTTTAACAATATTAATTCTTCCAACCCATGCACGTATAAATTTGTCTAATCACTATGTTGTACACCTGAAACTTGTGTGTCAACTATGCTCAAAAAAAATCCCAATTGTTGAACCCATTCTTCTCCCAGAGGGATTAGTTTTGTATGGATGAAGTCTTATGACCTTATACCTCTCATCAGGGGCTATGAGACTGCCAGCCTGATGGTAACTTGTGGTGTGAGTTATGAAGAGGTGTGTTTATTGGTCTCAAAGCTCAAATCCCAACTTTGGAACCAAACCATAGAGGAAAATTCACATGAAATTTCTAATATATAATTGAGGAAAGATGTGGCTGGATCTGGAGTCCACAGGATCTGGGTTCTCCTGCAGACTCCATCCATTATTCCCTATAAAAGTTTGGGAAAGCACATAAACTTCTCAGACTCTCATCTAGCTTCATATCACAAATGAAGATTTTATTGCTGGTTTCACAGAATTGTAAGAATAATATATATGTAAATTCACTCTGTAAGTTGCAAAACACTATACGCATATTTAAAATAATGCTAATCAGTTGCTTTAAATCTCTCAAGTAACCAAATGGGTGATGGTAAATACCATGATCATGAACAAATAAAGTCCTAACAAAATGCAATACACTTAGAATCTGAACCATTCATTTTTTTTGAACCATTCATTTCCTAAAATAGCCAGAAATACTTTACACATTCCCCATTTCATATATGTAGAACTTGTGCTCTCTGAAATTGTTTCTTTGAAGAAGAAAACAACTTTCCATATACATTTTAGAACATCACTGCAATGTCTGCCATAGAGCGGGGTACCTAGAACGCATTCCATAAATGCATATAATATTGAGGTATAGGGTTGAATCATGGGGCAAATGAAAATGGGTTTGAGGAATTTGAGGAGGGGAAGCCTGGAAGTGGCATTGGAACTGGAGCCTTTGGTTCTTAAATTCATAAGTCTGAAAGCAAGTTTAAACAGATCTAGAATTGGCTTCCCTCTCTGAGTCCTGCCAAATAACCCTTGCCTTCAGACTTCTGGCAGACATTAAATAAACATAGACAACTGGGTGAAGTGGGGAAATGAATGAGTTTTTCAGGGCTTTCTGGAGTGACCAAAGTGGGGAATGCAGAGGGCCTTCCTTCCCACCAAACGCTTAGAAACCTCACAGCTTTGATTTGCACAGGTTCATGTGATTGAGCTTAAGCTGGACTGGCCCCATCAGTTAGGACAGCCTGGAAGAATCAGCTGCATCTGTCCTCCTCTAGGATGTCTTAGTTTCCTCTTGCTGCTGTAACAAATGACCACAAATTTAGTGGCTTAAAACAACACAGTTTTTTTTATCTTACATTTCTGGAAGTCAGAAAACTAAAATCTGTCTCTCTGGACTAAAATCAAGGTGTTGGTGGGGCTAGTTCCTTCTGGAAGCTCTAGGGCAGAATCCATGTCCTTGTTTTTTTCTAACTCCTGGGAGCCCCACACATTTCTTGCCACCCCACATCTCCCTCTGCTACCATCATCATATCCCTTTCTGATTTTGAATCTCTTGCTCACTCTCAGATCCCTATAATTACATTGTACCTACCCAGATGATCCTAGGTAATTTCCCTATCTCAAGATCTTTATTTTAGGGCACCGGAGGAGGCTCAGTTGGTTAGGCGTCTGCTTTCCGCCCAGGTCGGAATCCTGGGATTGAGTCCCTCCTGCTCAGCCGGGGGTCTGCTTTTCCCTCTCCCTCTGCCCCTCCCCACTCTCGTGCTCTTTTATTCTCACTCTCTCAAATAAAATCTAAAAAAAGATCTTAATCACATCTTCAATGTCCCTTTTGTCATGTAAAATAAGATTCACAGGTTCTAAGGATTAGGACTTGGACTTTGGGGTTCCAAAAAATGGCTCTTCCTGCAACAGTGGTCTAAGAACTCAAAAGAAAAGGAGCCAGGTGCTGTCTGAGATTTAATGTAATGCCCCACCTCTTATTTCTTGTGGCCCAGTGATTGTCAGGCTTTTCTCCAAATCTTACTGATCAAATTAGCCGCTTGCCCTGAGGGGCAAGTACAGGTGATGGTAGAGAGGATCTATGAAATAGCTCTCTACAGTTCCCTCCTAAGGAAAAAGGCATGTATCTCCTGAAGGAATACAGTGGTTAGAGATCATTCCGTAGGGAAATGAGGGAAGGAGTTGCTGAATCCCGTGATTGCCTTTTTTGTCACCTCTATAGAGCCAACTTCAAAAATGGTGGCCATATATACACACAATGAAGACCACGAACCACAGAGCACTTCCCACTTCATCTTCCTTTCTCCCTCCCATTAACCACCTTCAGCTTTCTCTCTATTCCAAATCTCAGGGAGAGAAATAGAACAAAGAACGGAAAATTAGCAACAAAGATCAAAATAACAAGGAAGCAGAAAGGATAAGGAACATGGAAGAGAGTGAAAAGAAGAGTTGTCTAGGGAAGAAGTGGAGAAAGGAGAAACTTTCAGCTCCCAGAGAGAGCAGTGCTGTCCAAAAGAAATACGTTGCAAGACACAAATGTGACTTCTGCGTGGTGGTTTAAATTTTCTAGTAGATATGTTAGAAAAGTAAGAAACCCATTATACCAAAATATTATTTTAATATGCAATTAATATAAACACTTGTTAATGAGCTACTTTACATTATTTTTCCTGTGCTAAATACTTGTAATTTGATGTGTATTTTATATCTGCAGCACATCTCAGTTGGGTTAGCCACATCTCAAGTGCTCAAAGGCCACACATGACTAATGGCTGCTCCGTTAGACAACATAGCTCTAGGAGATTCCACTGCTCTTTGATTCATGTCTTGGGGAGGTAAATTAATTCCTCAGAAAAAGCAATGAGGATTGATGAATGAAGCTTTGACTAAGAGATTTAGATAGAAACTAGCATTCTAATTCTGATTTCCTCCATAGTCTATGGGCAAATCATCTCTCAGTCTCCTGTAAAGAAAGATAATTCTGATACTTGAGTTTTACATTTCCCACAGTGAGGTCAGCAGCAATGAGAATAGATTCTGAAAGGCATTTTGCACTTCCTGGAAACGGATGTTGCCTTAGGTATACCTAGTAGGTGGATCTGTTTATTGTGTTGTCTTGCTAAATGCAATGTTATTGTTAATACCTCCTGTGAATTTCAGTACTTGATACTGGTTATGCCACTTGATGTTGGCTAAAGATGTAAGAAAGGAGACTTATGCTACGGAAATAGATTCTCATGGAAGTAAGGAACGGGAATAAGTAGCAAGACTTTATTTTCTCACACTACTATATTCGCATTTGCTGTGTGGTGCCTCATTTTGTCTCGTCTTATTTGCCCTACTTATTTACAGGTCATGGCATGAGGCTTTAATTGTGGTGTAGCTGGTTGTCTCCACGTTAAAGATACATAAAGATAGTCAAGGGGCAGTCAGCCATCCTCTCTTAGATGATTCCCACTAAAGCAAACGAAGATGCCAAGCAATTGTCTGGTGAGTGAGATCAATGTAGACAGTGAAATCAGATTATTCATTCCTTGCTACACAATCTTTTCCCATTATGGGACCAAAATCACCAGTGAAAGTTGAAAATCTTCGCTTCATGCTATTCCTATAGGTTCTGTATTGTCCTGACTCACTCTTTTAGGACCCAAAGACTCTCTTTTGTCTTTACCAAGTCCCAGCTCCTTTTGGCATCAGAAGTAAAAGGATATCTCTCATGTTAGGAAGTGCATCAGTCAGGGTTCTCCAGAAAAAGAGTCAATAGGGTATGTGTGTGTGGGGGTGTGTGTGTGTGTGTATTTAGATCACATCCACAAAATATATTTACAGCTCTAACTAGACTAATGTCTGACCAAACAAATGGGTACCATATCCTAGCCAAATTGACAAATAAAATTAACCATCACAGGATGTAATCATTGAAAAAAATATGTATCATGCTAACATGTTGAGACTCCTTGTTAAACTGGTTGCATATCTTAGAAGTAGGTGGAAGAGAATGAGAGAGATGAAAAGTGCTGACTCCCCTAAACAAAATCGTTCCCATAAACAAAATTGTTTATAGGTACATGTAGTTTGTATGTTTGCATATATGTGAAACAAAAGATAAAGGAAGAATGATATATTTTTCTTTTCTGTGGCTATTTCCTTCGGAAACATGGCAAAGCTGTGCAGATCCATTAAGAGTCTGGGTATTCTTGGTCAGATTTGCTCCAAGGATTCACATTCAGGCATAGGATGGAGCAGTGAATGGGACTATCGGTCACTTAAAACCTAGCCATGTGGTGGTGATGATGACTGGGAAAACAGTACCTGGGGAAAGAAAAGAATCTTTGCTTGGTGTGTCTGGGTGGCTCAGTTGGTTAAGCATCTAACTCTTGATTGCAGCTCAGGTCATGATCCTCAGGGTCATTAGATCAAGCCCTGCATTAGACTCCATGTTTAGGCTGGAGTATGCTTGAGATTCTCTCCCTCTCTCTCTGCCCCTCCCCCTGCTTGTGTTCTCTCTCAAATAAATAAATACAATCTTACAAAAAATAAAAAGAATCTTTGCTTGGATTCAGACCAAGTAGGGTTGTTTTTTTTTTCCCCCCAAGTAGGGTTTTAATTAAGAAAACAAAGAGAAGTAACAGTAATATAATCAGGCTTTTTACTGTAATACTGAGGGTATAAGACCTAATTTTAATATTAAATTTTAGCGTTACATGACCCAGGTGCATTTGTGAAAAAAAAATGTAATTGTGTGTGTGTGTGTGTGTGTGTGTGTGTGTCCATGAGTACATATGTGAAAAAAGGATTAACCTTTATGTTAAGCTGGATGACTTCCCCAATCTGGGATTCCCTCTCACCTTCCCCCCCCCCCATTTCTCCTTGAATTTAGGATTGGGGTGATTCTTATGGCCACTTTTGTGTGCACATACTTTAATGACTTCCTGCTATGTGTTACCTGTCTCCATCACTGTTACTGTCATTTATGTCCAAGTGAGTTCTTCTAATTTTGTGTGAGTTTAATCTCTGGTTTGTTTATGGGCTTCAGTGGCTGTCTACAAAGGATAGCTCACAAAGCATGCCCTAACTATGTGGATCTGCAAAGCCAAATTTAGAGAATGAGATTAAATACCTTCCTTAAAATTATTTGCCCCATGAAAGATTGCCTACTTTACCCTTCCAATCCGGAGACCACCCCAGCAGGGAGGCTGTAATACGATTATCCTTTTTTTAAAGATTTTATTTATTTATTTGACAGACAGAGCACAGGGAGGGGGAGTGGGAGAGGGAGAAGCGGGCCCCTGCTAAGCAGAGAGCCTGATGATGTGGGCTCCATCCTAGGACACTGGGATCACAGTCTGAGGCAAAGGCAGATGCTTAACCACCTGAGCCACCAGGTTCCCCATCATCCTTTCTTGATGTATCCATACCAAAACATTCTATTTCTCATTAATTCAAGAAATTATTCTGAAACTCCAGTTATGGAGCTTTAGGTAAATAGCAATGGTAGTATACAAAGCTAAGGTAAAGCAAACAATTAGAACTAAATCAGTCAATTAATATGTAAAGAAATGCATTTCATATTTAGAAAATTCTTAATGTCATATTGCCAGTTATATTATCTGATTCCCTTTTATTTTTATTTCATTAGGTAAGCCATGAAAAGCTGTCAGGTTTTGTATTTCTAAGGAAAAGCCCATTTTGGAATTAATTGCAAATATCAGTTGAGTAACAATTAGCTGTCTACTCTTATTCTTGATTTTGAGGGAAATCTGGAGGCAGAGGAGGGAGCCATGAAAAAAGACCAAAAAAATCTGTAAGGTAAAGAAATCAAAATGTTGCTTGAAATATATATCTCACTATGCTAACATGTTTTATAACATAGATATAAATCATAAGAATGGTAAGAATTTAGAGGTGGAGATCAACAACACATAGCATGAAAGAAGTGAAATTTAAATTAGAATATATAGATGATGCAGAGTGAGAAAGATATTCATAGGTATGGAGAAGGAGGGCTAAGATTCAACAGAGACAGGGACCACATGTACAAGGGTCAAAAAGAGGAAACTAAGAGCATGAGTGTACGGTCAGAAGAATGGCTGCCTTGTCTAAAGTTGAAGCTTCCTGTTAATAGGAGTAACAAACAGATGGGGTGAAAGACAAAATGTAACGGACATTTAAAGATAAGATTTTATTCCAGCTATTGCAATAGGGACAGTGCTCCTTAGTGAGGAACATTTCAGGAAGAAAGAAAAATACAGGGTCTTATAAAATAGGAAGGTCATTGAGAAGGGGTGGGGGGGTCTTACCTTGGAACATTCAAGGACAAGGTGGTCCTTTGCTGTTAGCCAGAATACAAAAAGGTGAGTGGTTTTCTTGACTGTCCCTATTTTCAGGGAGCACAAGGCTCAAAGTTGAGTATTGTTGATGCTAAAGAGCTATAGATAGGGAGGTTCTCATGTGGCAGATGGAGAAAAATACAACTGAAAAGGAGGCTAACAGAGAACCTCAAAGTCTACATGATAAAGGTAGTATTGAAAAAGAAAAAAAAAAATGTAGGCTATCCCGCATTTGGTCCTGACATGTAGGATAGTGGGAGTGGGCAGGAAGATCACATAGGAAGTAGTCATTAAATCCAGAGTGCATGGGGAGGCCTGGGAGGCAGTAAAGTTTGATAGGATGAGTGCTGCATTACATATAATTAAGGGAAAGGGTAGATGAAGTTGATACCTAGCTGCAAGAAGAGAAGGGGAGGGTAAGTTGGTAAAGCAGGTGTTTGGGAAAGGAGAAAAGAAAGTAATTTGTTTTTGGAAATAACCAAAAGCCAATGAAAAGAAGCAACTGAGCAAAAATACAGTTTAGTAAGATTTTCTCAATCTACTTTGAGATTCTGATGCTATACACGGTTTAGTAGGAAAATGATTGACACTTAATAATGGTGCTTGTATCCCCCAAAATGGGGATTTTTTTGTTTGTTTATTCACTGTTATTCATGCAGTTGTTGAAGACTAAAGTGAAGAATTTTGGTAGTGTGAGTCACAGTGAAGATACTTGATCTAGTGAAAGACTCACTAGACTTGGAATCAGAGGGTGTGGGCTTGCAACTTGCTCACAAGTTGTGTGATCTTGGGTAAACCACTTAACTTCTCTGAGGGAGCTTCTTTGCCTTGAAAAGAGGAATGATATCTTTTCTGTCAATGAGAAGGAATAACATGTTAAATGAATTTTGACAACATAAGTGCTCTGGAAATGCAAATCTTTTATTTTTTCCTTTATTCTCTTTGCATTTACTGCCAGAACGAATTCAGGACAGCCTACAGATATATAAAGAGTAGAAAGATAAAATAAACATATGTAATAGTTGTGGTAGCTTCTATTTCTTGAACACTCACTATGTGCCAGTCACTGTGCTACATACCTTATATACATCATTCTCGTAGTAACACTAAGGAGCAGGTATTTTTACCATAATTTTCCAGTAGGAAATTGAGGTAAGAGGGAATGAAAAAATCACACAGCAATGGTGAAGTCAGAATATAAACCCACATCTGTCCTACTGTAAAGATTGAGTTCTTAACTTTATACCCAATTGCCTTTCAGAAGTCAAGTGGAAAAATCAAAGTAGGGCAGGAATTAAATGAAAATGGTATACCAGGTATAGGGTGATACAAATATCACAGCATAGAGTCCTGTACATGTGCTATCAGCAAGGTACCAACTGGGCTGTGGATATTACATGGAAAAGAACATACAGTTAGTTACACGATTTACGGTGTCAAGATAAACAAAGTGCTATAAAAAACAATTATTGTAATAACACCAGAAAGAAATGTCTCCAGAGAGTTCACACCATGTTCAATATACAAGATAAAGAAATAGTATTATCACTGCATGTGTAACAGGATGTTAAAATTAATCTGAACCAAGATATAGAAATAGATGAGAATTTTCAAAGCTAGGTCATATATGCACACATACTACCCTAGTTTGAATTCCCAGCCAGATCAATTATACAAAGCGTTGTCAGAGTGAAGAAAAGGATTGGTAGAGGTGTCCTTGGAAGATCTGTTATAATGCCAAGAGTCCCACCTCCACCCCTGGGGGATAGAAGGGTGGTGGGATGTCCCCTCCTTCACCTTAAACCTAGTGGCAAGTTACTTTTTAGTGTAAACAGATATTTATCTTTATCTGAATGAAGCTTTGTCCTAGACTTTTCCCTCTGGGAATTTGATCTGGAGCCTAGGGAAGAGGAATTGCTTTTGCTCCCATTCATCAAGATGCTAGAACAGAGAAATGATACTGAACAGAAATGATAATGAAAGAGGATCAGAATGAAACCAGCCACCTCAGGAGTGGCAGCCTATGAACCAAGGGCTCATGAAATCACTTCTAGAAATTAAAGGGGAAAAAGAGTACTGACATCCCACCATAGATCCAAACCAGCTCAACCCAGGGGTCTATTGCCAAGAGTCCAAGAGGAGAAAGATGTCATTGGTGATCAGAAGAATCTCAGTAAAGAGAACATACGAGCCTGCCCAGAGGACATCCTGAAATAGCAGAGCAAAGCGGTGAGGATGGAAGATGTTACTTTTTTTCTGGGGATCTGGGGAAACACACATTCACTGTTACTGGAAAGCTTTGTGGTTAGGTTTCAATTATGCCTCTCCACCTGAAAGACACATCTCCACATATCCCTTTCAAGTAAAAATTTAATCAATTACCAAGCACTTTAAGAAGTACCAATTAATGAGCTAGATTTCCTGAGGTATTATAAGAAAAAGATAGCTCATGTTTCAGTTCCAAATGGAGGAAGTGAAAGACCAAGAGAAGGATTGTGTGTTTTACCCAAGGTAATAAAGATCTAGGACTGACATCCTATAACCTCCTTTCAGTCCAGAACTCCCTCAGGTCTGTGTGATGGTTTTCCACTACAAAGTACCTCAGGACCAAAAGAAAGTACTTTTCACACTACCAGGCCTGGTTCGGCGGTGGAAGTGTTTCTTATTTCATAGATGGTGAAATACATTCAAAGAAAGCCCATCAATCTGAGTTTACATGGAGACCCCAAACAGTGCGCATCTGTCCACAATGCAGGATGACCTAGGGTCCAACCTTGGATTGTTGCTTTTAGAATTGGGTGTCTGCTTTTTTTTACAGGTTGCAAAATCACATTCTTGATTCCTCATTCGCTTAGTCAAACCAGCCATCTTCATTGTTTTGACCTTTTTAATCCTTGGTAATTGAATTGGTGGCTGGTCTATCTCCATTAAAGTCAGCCTTAGAGCAGAACTTTCGCACAGGGCCAAATGAGAACTAAGAGTTCTTCTAAAGAAGCACTTTAACACTCATTTATTTTGTCTCTCATTGTAAGTCTTCTGCTCTATTTGCTGAATTAGAGCAGCCTGCCATTTGTGGAAGACCCTTGGCTCTCTATTATCCAGGGCAATGTCTAGGAGCCATGACAGAGTTTATTGTGAAATGATTCACTCTGGCTTAAGTGAATTTTTGTGCATACATCATGTTCCTGACATTCTGGAAAAACTCTCATCCCCATTCCCGCCCCCCATAATCTACAGGCTTAACTGGACTTGAATAATCTGTCCACTTACCGATTTCTCTCATTTCTGATTTTTGCTTCTTACTGCCATCACTATTCAGTATCTCTCTTTGTTTCTGGCCTGAAATTCACAGGAAACTGAGATTGTTATGAGGGTTAATTTTCATCACTGCCCAATGTTATCCACATACCAGCACTGGGACTTAACCGTCTATGCCACTGTCCTCTCTCAGAACACCAAGGATCCTCCCTTGTTTTTTCTCCAGCCCCCACTTCTCTCCCTTTCTCTTTCTAAAACCAGATGAATAAGCTAAACCATTGAAATGGGTTCAAGTGAGGCTCAACAAAGTCTTGGTGTAGGTCACCTGTTGACAAACGCTTGTTGGATGACCGGTGGGGTCTTGATAGGCAGATTTTCTCATAGCTCAGCCTGGGGAGGGAATTTCAAATTTCCTAACTTCTCAGTTTCTCTTCAGTCATACAAAGGCAATGCTGGACATGACATTTGTATAATGCTTTTTAACTCTTCTAAAAAAAAAAAATTAGTTACATAACTGTTATCTTAGAATTCTTGAGAGACAGAAAGGAAGAATCACTGGGACTGGGAGAGTCCGAAAACAGGGTAGCCACTTGCTTAAGCTCACACAGTTTGTAAAAGGAGAGCTGGGATAAGTATTTTTTTTCTAGCCACACGACCTGCCAGAGCTAATAACCCGATTCCTATCATCTGCAACCACAAAATATGAAACATACACTTAAAAAGAAATAGGTTTTTCATTTTTGATACAGAAAAATTGGAAATATTAGAATAGTTGGGTATTTGTCTTAGATGTTGTTTGACAACTGAGAATTTCTGTAGCTTTCATTAATAATTACAACAATATGGCTATATTCACTGGGGTTCATAAGATGATGGAGAAAAGTATGTACATGTAGTAAGTTTGATCTGTCAAGTAATAACAGTCTTTGAATTCAATTTGCCATTTTAAGGACAGATTCTAAGAGGGCTTTGCTGGAGAAGAGCCCGGGGGCTGCTCTGTTTCCTTATCTTTTATTCCCTTTAGCACTTCGCCTTTAGTTTTAAGTTTTCCCTTCATTCATTGCCTGGAAACATAGTACCTGATTCTTCCTTGCTCTCTTCTCTTGCATATAGTTCTCTATCAAGATTTTTTGGCCAACACGCTGTCATTTTAGAGTAGCTGTGGAGTGCTTCCAATGAGGGGGCTACGTTCTGAGACTTTTGTGACTTACATTTGGGGGTTGCACCCAATGTCCTTGTTATGGCAATTTTTGATTTACTACGTGAGGGCTTAACACTGCACAGATGCGTCTAATCTGTCTTAAAAGTGTTCTGACTTAATTTTTTTTTATCCCTGTGATTTAACTAAGGATTCTTGAGGATTAATGTCAAACACAGTATTTCCTTTGTTCCTTGATATCATGATGAGTGAACTATTTTTTCCCTTATTGACCTTCTTATAATTATTAGTTTTAATATGATTCTGATTCTCTTGAGTCTCTTCTAATATGGATCTGACCTGTGTTTGGTGTGTGCTAAAATTAACTTTATCTTTTTTTTCTTTTTCTAAGTTGTGTTTGGACATTTATACTTGTATCTCTTATTAATTACTAAAATAACACAAACCCTCAAAATAGATATTTTATCACACATTTAAGGATGCATACAAGATATTAAAATGTAGAGTACTTAGGTATAGTCTGGTAACTTTTTGATTTATTTTCCACTGTTCTTACCAATTACTGCTAAATTTAACTTTAGTCTTCCTTATGCTAATTTGAGGAGAACATTTACATTTCTCAAGTGATTAAAAAGAAATGTTCACTGGAGTTCCCATTTGCTTGCTGCAGCCTAGTCAGCTCAAGCTCACTTTACCTCAGAAAAGCTACGCCCCATCTTTAACTATCTGCTTTAAAATTATCAGAAAACATTAAGTTCCTCTTTAATACTCCCAATTAATTTAAGGTACCTGCTTCCCACTTTGCCTCCTCTGCATTAATTCTCACTTCACCAAGATAGGTCCCTGCTCACTCTGCCCAGTTTCCCCCTACTCCAGTCCCAATGTGCTCTCTTCCTTGTGAGCAACACACACGAGCATGCATGCACGTACACACGCGCGCGCACACACACACACACACACACACACAGCTATGAAGACACAGATTATGGTTATATCTGAAATGAGACTCTGTTATGATAACATCTTCCCAATTTGGCCTCTCTAGGAGTTCTAGGAACTAAAGTTACATATTTGTTATTTAACCTGAATTAAATGATTTGATAGGTGGGGGTGAGATTAGTGGGCTGAATCCCAGAGGTGCTGAGCTGGGAGCTCCTCAGTGGGAACCAAGAGATGCCATTGTAAATAGGCAGTCATCTAATTGTAATGCAAGTGTTTTGGATCAATCTTTCAGAAACTCTGCTTCATTTTTTTCCCCAATAATTTTAAACACTGATTCTCCTTCACTACTAAACAATTTCAAGTGTACTTGAATAGGTAAGAACATATTTTAAACATCAAAATAGATTACTAAGGTAGTACACTGTTTGAAAAATTAAACTAAGTGTTATTTCAAGCTTACAAATGTCTTCCCCATAACTTCTCCATAATTTTCCCACACACTTATCTGAAAACTACTTTTAGATAAGATAGTGTCTAATTACTTTTTAGTGATAAAAGCCATTTATTTATTTGAGAACAGGCATCTGGAGATCATAGAATACTAGCATTTATTTTAGGCAAATCCATGTGCACTTGGGTCAAGTATTCCTTGAATCCAATAAAACAAAGTATTTTACATAGGTTAAAAATTGCAATGATTTTTCTGATTTTTGTAATCCATAAAGTGTGTCCTTTTCCTATACTCATAGTACTCATTGGAAGCTTTCATATAAAATTGTTATGTAGGAAAATTTATCATTATTAACCAAACAGAGAAATGGAATTCAGGGGAATAGGAATTGGAAGCAGAAGAGAATGCTGAATCAAATAATCTATCATGAAATCCACATAGACACAAGAGTAGATTTGTACTGTTATCCTTACCTCATCACTGTGTATCCTTAGGATCTTCACAGTTTCTTTTAATATTTGCCTATGCCACCTTTAGAATAAAGTTCCAAAAGGATGTTGGCTTCAGAGCAGGGTTATTTTAATGATAGTGTGAGAAGATTTTCAACTTTTCTGAGAAATGTCTTCTTTAGGCATTCTCTTCAGACCTTACTGTGAACCTTGCCTTACACTGATGAATATACCAGTGATCATCAACCACAATGTCATGACAAGCTGTGTGTTGTGATCAATTCTGTTATATTTCACAACACACAGCGGGTATATGGCAAATAATTTATTATCAGAAGTAGAAAATCAAAGTTGGAAATAATTTTCATTTTTAAACCAATTAGAGCAGAGTCAAGATTTTTCTTTTGGTAATAACATGTCTTCCAAAGATTATTACTTGCTTTGTGACATACTTTTGAAGTAGAGATGAAGGAGTTGAGCTTAAAGACACTATGGGGACTGATTATAATACATGCTGTATAATCCAGGCTGTAGCCTAAAATGAATTACCTTTCTTTTTTTCATTTAAATTCAATTAGCCAACATACAGTACATCGTTAGTTTCAGATGTAGATTTCAGTTGTTCATCAGTTGCATATAATACCCAGTGCTCATTACATCACGTGCCTTCCTTAATGCCCATCACCCAGTTATCCCATCCCCCACCCACCTCCCTTCCAGCAATCCTCTGTTTCCTGTGGTAAAAGTCTCTCATGGTTTATCTCCTCTCTGATTTCTTCCCATTCAGTTTTCCCTCCCTTCCCCTGTGATACTCCATGCTGTTTCTTATATTGCACACATGAATGAAACCATATGATAATTGTCTTTCTCTGATTGACTTATTCCACTCAGCATAATACCCTCCAGTTCCATCCATGCCTATGTAATGCTGCTATAAACACTGGAGTGTAAGTGCCCCCTTCAGATCACTACATTTGTCTCATTCTTTGCAGATGACATGATACTTTATGTGGAAAACCCAAACTATTCCACCCCAAAATTGCTAGAACTCATACAGTAATTTGGTAACGTGGCAGGATATAAAATCAACACACAGAAATCAGTTGTATTTCTATACACTAACAATGAGACAGAAGAAAGAAATTAAGGAATCAATCCCATTTATAATTATACCAAAAACCACAAGATACCTAGGAATAAACCTAAGCAAAGAGGTAAAAGGATTTATACTCTAAAAACTACAGAACACTTATGAAAGAAATTGAGGAAGACACAAAGGGAAAAATATTTCATGCTCATGGATTAGAAGAACAAATATTGTTAAAATGTCTATGCTCCCCAGAGCAATCTACACATTCAGTGCAATCCTTATCAAAATACCATCAACATTTTTCACAGAACTGGAACAAATAATCCTAAAATTTGTATGGAACCAGAAAAGACCCCATATAGCCAGAGGAATATTGAAAAAGATCATAATGCCAGATTTCAAGCTATATTACAAAGCAGTAATCATCAAGACAGTATGGTACTGGCACAAAAACAGACACCCAGATCAGTGGAACACCTAGATCAAACACCTAGATCAGAGAACCCAGAAATGGACCCTCAACTCTATGGTCAACTAATCTTCAACAAGGCAGGAAAGAATATCCAGTAGAAAAAA
Source organism: Zalophus californianus (assembly GCF_009762305.2). Taxonomy (NCBI): domain Eukaryota; kingdom Metazoa; phylum Chordata; class Mammalia; order Carnivora; family Otariidae; genus Zalophus; species Zalophus californianus. Next base: position 57,323,157 of record NC_045597.1, read on the forward strand.
GAGAGTCTCTTCAATAAATGGTGTTGGGAAAATTGGACAGCCACATGTAGAAGAATGAAACTGGACCACTTTTTATACCATACACAAAGATAAACTCAAAATGGGTGAAAGACCTAAATGTGAGATAGGAATCCATCAAAATCCTAGAGGAGAACACAAGCAGCAACATCTTTGACCTCAGCCATAGCAACTTCTTGCTAGACATGTCTCCAAAGGCAAAGGAAACAAAAGCAAAAATGAACTATTGGGATTTCATTAAGATAGAAAGCTTCTGCACAGCAAAGGAAACAGTCAACAAAACTAAAAGGCAACCTACGGAATGGGAGAAGATAGTTGCAAATGACGTATCACATAACGGGCTGGTATCCAAGATCTCTAAAGAACTTATCAAACTCAACACCCAAAAAACCACATAATCCAGTCAAGAAATGGGCAGAAGACATGAACAGACATTTCTCCGAAGAAGACATCCAAATGGCGGACACATGAAAAAATGCTCCACATCACGTGGCATCAGAGAAATACAAATCAAAACCACAATGAGATACCACCTCACACCAGTCAGAATGGCTAAAATTAACAAGTCAGGAAACAACAGATGTTGGCAATGATGCAGAGAAAGGGGAACCCTCCTACATTGTTGGTGGGAATGCAAGCTGGTATAGCCACCCTGGAAAACGGTATGGAGGTTCCTCAAGAAGTTAAAAATAGAGCTACCCTATGACCCAACGATTGCAGTACTAGGTATTTACCCCAAAGATACAAATGAAATACCTTTCTTAATAGTTCTCTTATTTAAAAATTATTGTAATATTTTATATTGGGGATTTATGCTTTTGTAACCTAAGTATTCTATAATTACGAACTTCTGTACTTTCATTTCTCTATTTTTTGCTTTATATATTTTGAAGTTAGATTATTAGGTATATAACAAATTAAAATTTCATTAATTTTAGTAAGTCAGACAGGTATATTGTACAGATATATGTGTGTCTCTAGTGTAACCACAGAAAGAATTCATAGCTCACAAGTTAATAAGGGCAAAATAAACTAATGCAAATAATCAATAAACATAAGACAAGAAAAGAGGGGGGAAGGTAAAACAGGAAAAAATGGTACACAAATTTGATAAATAAGAACACCAATATGTCACTACTTAGATTAAATGTTTATAGCAGCATTATCTACAATAGCCAAATTATGGAAGCAGCCCAAGTGTCCATCAATTGATGAATGTGTAAAGAAAATGTGTACAACAGAATATCATTCAGTGATAAAAAAGAGTGAAATCTTGCCATTTGCAATGACATGGATAGAGTTAGAGAGTATTATGCTAAGCAAAATAAATCAGTCAGGGAAAGACAAATACCAAATGATTTCACCCATATGTGGAATTTAAGAGACAAAACAAATGAGCAAATGGGGAAAAAAAGAGAGGCAAACCAAGAAGCAGACTCTTAACAGTAGAAAACAATGTGATGGTTACCAGAAGAAAGGTGGGTTGGGGGATGTAAATAGATGATGGGGATTAAGGAGGGCACTTATTGTGATGAGCACCTGGTGTTATATGGAAGTATTAAAACACCATATTGTATACCTGAAACTGATATTACACTGTTTGTTAACTAAATGGAACTTAAATTAAAAATTAAAAAATATCTAAATGGATTAAATAATCTAATAAAAACACAAAGATATTCAGAGCTTTGTGTATTTTATAAGAGGCATAACGTAAATACAAGACATAATATATAAAAATCCTGTTTTGTCTAGTACTATAGTCATTAAACTTTCTTTTTTGGTTTTTGCATGGCATATAATTTTACATCATTTTACTTATAATATTTTTATGTTCACTGACAATTTGTTTCTTTGAGGATTTTATTTATTTATTTAATTGCCAAGGTAGCGAATGTGGGCAAGAAAGAAATAAAGATTATAACCATGAAAGTTTCCAATTCATCAAAATGAAAGTGAACATTTTAGGTCACAATAGTTTTTTGAGAATAAAACGTAGAAGGAAAGAATTTTGAATATGAGTACTAGAAGTTTTGAAAATATTATTACTGATTAGCTTTTTCAGAAAGATAAGGAAAATGAGGCATAGAATATTAACGTCTTGGGACCACAGGTGATCAATAAACAGAGCACTGTGGGAGAATATATGGAGGAAAGGTCTCATTTAAATCTCATCACGCTCTGCCTCATTTACTGAGAGAGGGCAAAAATATCTAATCTTCCAGAAATTTAACCTGCCATTTTAACTGGAATGCCCATGGAGTACATATCATTAATTTATTCTGTATAATATATTCATGATAAAAATATAGATTTTTTGCTTGCAGTGAAAATAAAATCACCAGCCTTGTATTAGTTGATCAAACACTATATGAATAATGTAGACCTTTTGATACTCAGAAAACTGAGTCACTAGGATTCTTCTTACAATCTTACCCCAAATAAAATGGAACTGTAGCAGATTCTAATCCAAATGCAATAAGAAGCATGGTATCTTCAATAAAAAAAAGAAGAGGGCTAAGGACTGAGACCAGAGAACATCTTATAGGGCCCAGGAGCAAGAAATGAACCCATTAAAGGCAACTGAGATTAGAAGCCAGTGAGAAGGGAGAGAAAAATTAGGTGAGTTTGATATGTTAGAAACCAAATAAAAAAATTTCTTCAATAAGGAATGATTATTCCTGTTAAATGCTGCTGGTGGCTCAAATAAAATGAAAAATAAAAGTTGGCTATTGGATTTGGCAAGTTGGTAACATCATTAAATATGGTCTCATTGGACTTCAGGGGCAATAGGTAGATGAGTGAATGAGTGCAAGGAAGTGTAGACATTGAAACTAGACAACTCTCTCCAAGAGGTTTGCTAATAAAGAAAGAGGCTAGGGAATGGCAGGAGGGAGACATGGAGCCCAGGGAAGGTTAATGACACTAATTACAGTATACTTGTATACTGTTGTGAATGATCCAGAAGAGAAAGAGAGAGGTTAATGACCTAAAAGATTGAAAGGCAATTTTGTGTAAGACTGATGAATCACAGATCTGTACCCTTGAAACAATACATTATATGTTAATAATAAAAATGCAGGGAAAAAAGGCAATATTAGGCATTGTATCTTTTATAGGCAAGAGGACATGAATTCAGTGTATAAATGGAGGGGTTGCCATTAGATTAAGGCTGGAACAGCTTGCTCATTGTATTAGAAAAGAAGGAAGAATCTGTGGGTGTTCATATAGGCTAATGGATGTGGTGGTGGAGAATTGAAACAGTTTTCTTTTGATTACTTACAAAGTTATCCATAGAAGGAAATCAAGATCTGAGAGTAAGGGGAAGTGATCTGAGAGTAGAAGCCTTCAGGAAAGAAAAGGAGAGAATAACCTGGAGAATAGAATTAATTAACCAGGATACCTAGTAATGTTGAGAGGCAGTGCCCACAGATGTTAGGCATGTTTCATTAAGCAAGAGTAAGAACCTTCAGAGAACAAGAAACTTTGCAGACCCAATAAAAGATTGAAGATGAGGTCAGATTAGAGCTCCAGATGATGATGATGGTGTCCTGAGAGCCTTAGGACTCATGCCGACTAATATCTATACCAATATAAGACTTGATGGGATTAGTTCTGGTAGTCTAGAAATATATCCAAGTGTTGTAAAAGGTGATACAAAGTTAATATCGTAAATAGTGTGAGAATACTCTCCATATCCTCTCTACTTAGAAAACAGTCAAACAGATCCCTATCTCTCATCAAAGACAAAAGTGAATTCTAGATTGTGTGAAGACCTAAATTGAAGAATGTTATAAGAAACAAATGTAGGAAAAGCCTTTGTGTCTTTGGAATTTGAAGATATTGTTTAATCAGGTCACTAAAAGCACAACACAAAGGAAAAGATTAATCAATTTGATGCCATTAAAGATAAGATTTTAGCTTGACAGCAGCATCATAAAGTTAAAAGACAAAGGAAAGACTGGAAGTCAATGTCTACCACATACAAAAGGTAAGATTGATCTATAGGAAAAGAAGAGTTTAAGTGGGCAAGGAAAAGAAGATAAAATCCACAGAGAGGGGAAACAGCATGGCTAATAAACATCTGAAAAGACACCTACTTCAATTATCAGGAAATTATAAATTGGGAAACAATATTTTTAAATCCTATTACACCCATTTAACTAGAATGAATAAAAAATATTTACAGTGGTATTCACTAGTAACCATGAGAAAAACACAAACTTACATACAGTATTGATGTGAGTACACTTGGTGTAATTATTACTGACCATTTCCACTTTTGGGTGAACTCCCCTGGAGCAAATTAGACCCATATCACAAAGAGAGATATGCAGTAGTGTTTAGTGAGCATTACTCATAATAATGAAAAAAATTGTAACAATTTAAATTGCTTGGAATGGATGCATGAAATATGGTATATTCAAATTAGACAATGAAGCAGTTGAAGAGAATAAGATATACCATATGCCAAATATAGGGTGGATATATACTATACCAACATGCACAGGTCTGGAAAATATGTTGAATGAAAAAAGCAGGTTGCGTATAAAGCTTCACATATGCTAAAAATGACTATGGGTATCTATATTCTAAAAATATAAAACAAAGAACAGGGAAAGATTCACGTTGAATTTACCATAGTGGATGTCTCTGTGGGAGAAGGCAGGTGCAGGAGAAAAAGTGCCCTTAAATTCATTTTCTTCATTTATAAAATTGAAGAACATACATAAAAATCATAAACGTGTAGATGTTGATTACATGTGTCTTTGACATATTACTCTGATAAATTTCTAATTTTTTTTTTAATTCTGAAGATCAAGGAAAAAAGAAATAGGGATAAAGATAAAAACTTAGGAGTGCACCCAAATACAAATGAGCATGTCTATTAGTAAAAATGCAACAGCTATAATTGTTAAGGAAAACTTAAAGGAGACTTAATTTTGAGTTATTTGGGGCCCCAACCTTAAGGAGCAGGGTTCTTAAAGTCACACTTTTTCAACTTTCTATTCCTATATAATTCAAGTCACCTCTTACATCCAGAATGTTATTTACTAAAAAGGGTTTCTGATTACAAGGAGTCCCTTTTATTTTAAGGTATTTATTGTTTACCTTTTACCCGTATATGGATTATTGCAGAATAGCAAATCCAAATGATGTCTGATTCCCACTCAAGTTTCCAGTTGGAGAAAGACCATGCTTCAGCCTGGCCCATTCTAGCTGCTTCTGTCTGAAAGTGCAGATGGATCATGTTGCTACCAATACTACCTATCAAATAGCTACTTGGCCCTTTATCAGGTAATTACCCTGTTGTATCCAGATGGAGAGAGAGAGAGAGAGGAACAGAGAAAGGAAGGGAGAGGGAGATGGAAACGGTGTGGAGAGAGAGAGAAGGACAGGGAGAGAATAAGGAGAAAGAAACAGTCACATTTCTTTCTTTTTTTTTTTTTAATTTTATTTATTTGAGAGAGAGAGAGAATGAGAGATAGAGAGCACAAGAGGGAAGAGGGTCAGAGGGAGAAGCAGACTCCCCACTGAGCAGGGAGCCCAATGCGGGACTCGATCCCGGGACTCCAGAATCATGACCTGAGCCAAAGGCAGTCGCTTAACCGACTGAGCCACCCAGGCACCCGAAACAGTCACATTTCTGATCTCTGCCATCTGTGATGTTTTACTTGACTCCGGCTTCCATGGCAGTCAGAACTCTTGGGAATTTTAGTCAAGGGAGGTGGACATTTCCAACTGCAAGACCTGATTCACGTAGATTTTGGGTTTTGCACATGCAGAAAGAATTGGTGGTCCCTCGATTCTAACTCAGGATAATAGTAGGGAGAGGATGACTCACTCAAGATTTACAGTTTCCTTCTATTGAAATATTTTGGGAAGAAAAAAAAAAAACTGAGATCCCCAATAAGAGAACAAATTTCAAGGAGCACAGGATGCATATGGCTTCTTTACATATGAATCAGAACCTGTGTGTCTGAGTGGTGTTAGATCACTCATAAAGTTATTTCCAAGAGGGCAGGAACCATACTGGATGAACAATATGTGCTTTTTCTTTCTCTTCCCCTTGCACACTGACATATCCCCCCAATGCTGCAAAATCACAGCTTTCTGAAGTGTGCACCTGTATAAAATGACTCTCAGTGCAAAGAGCTGTGAATTCCTTTTGTTTCCAAAACGACTAAAAGAAGGAAGTGTGAAATATCCTGAGATTAGGTCCTCAAATTTACCATTGCAGAGCCAGAATCTCAATCACTTCTTGCTTTAATTTTAATTTGCAAATGGAGAACAAATTACGTAGACAAACTCTCTCATCCCCATGTCTTCTCATTAGACTAATGAGAAGCCAGAGCTGTGATTCACTCTCTCCTTTCCCTGATAACCTGGCAGCAATGTGAGTGTGTGTGTATGTGTTTGTGTATGCACATACATGGACTTTTGTGTTTGTGTGTCTTCAAGCGGGGAGAGTTGCTAATGTGGGAGTGCACAGTTGCAAAAATCTTCCTTTCTGCTTTTCAGATGTTGTGAGATACAGGCTCTCACCAGGGGCTGCCTTGGTAAATGCTAGTTATGGCTGTCCTTCCCATCACTGCAAAGCCCTGCTGGGTAGGACATCTTTTACCACACTGTGCTCACTGAGGTGTTCTTAGCCAAGGGAAATTGGTTTGTGTGCTAGCAAATGTAAAGGAGCTATATCTCAGGCCAAATACCCCTGAAATCAGAGCTAACATTTGTCTAATGCTTTACAATTGGCCAAAGTCCTTCTACACAGGTTAACTTATTTAATAAAGATTTGCCATAGAAGTGTGTTTTTTTCCAAACTTTTCTTCTACCTTATCACTTGTATTTATTTACATAGTGGTATTTTTGAGGACCTTAAGAATAGATGAAAAACTCAAGAGATAAAGAGAATCCATCCATTTGTCCCCAGGTAGGGCTTTCTTTTAGCAGAACCATCAGCCAAGCAAAAACCTGCTTACTGCGGTGCCCTCCAAAGGAGTGAGCATCCCCAAAATTATTTTTGCACTGAGGCTAGAAGGAGGCCTTGTCAGTAGTTTTGTTTGAGGGCTCAGACTGTAGCCTAATGCCTCTGCCTTATCAACCACCCACAACAGTGCAGATAGATAGACAGAAGCTAACATTTACGGCATGCCCACTGGGTTTCACTTCTCTTTTATTTATTTCATTTACTTCTTACAGTAGCCAATAAATATAGCTCTTATAATACCTTTTCATAGTCAAGAATTTTATGTAACTTATTCAAGGCCAGAGAGCAGTGTTAGAGCTAACATTTGAACCTCTGTCAACCAGAAGCAAAAGCCATGCTTTCTACATCACACTGTATTGTAATCAATAGGGAACTATTATTATATAACAGCTTTTTCCCTCTATGTAATGGCATCAGAAAGAGGAATATGCAGATTTTTGGAGTGAGACTTCTACCTATACACCCCAAATTCTTTCTTGTCTCTAATCTAAAATATGACTCTCTTCTATTCCTCTAATAGAAATGAAACACATCTGCTTATTGCATTTCATACAATCCTCTGAAAAGGGAGGTTCTCTAAACATATAATAAAGGAACATATTTAAGGGCACAGTGGCCAGAGCTTGCTTAAGAGCAGTAGAGAGATATCTAAAAGTTACTCCATGCCTCCCTCAGTCAAGGACAAAATTCATTTTCCAACCCTCTAAGCAAAATACTTTATTACATAGTCTTTCTAGCATTAACCATTGCCAGGGGGCCAAATACAGTAAATGGATCAATAACCTGATGCTATTAAGCAGCTCCTATGAAGAAAAGAAATCAGACATCAATACTAGACCTCCTCCAAGAAAGCTTCCCAAGCAGAGTGCCTACACGTGTTCCTGATCAATAAAGCATTAAACAAGGATAAGTATACCAGCTTGGCAAACAATGAATAGTCTTGAATCATCTGCATCCCCTCAAAATGAACCAAAGTTTAGATCATGTGAAATGGAAGTTTTAATCATCGTACACAAATCTTGACATATCCTCATGCATCACTGCCTAGTAAGTTGTGCTCCTTGGTCAGTGCTAGAGTTCAAGTAGGCACTCATGCAGTACCTAACTTGACAACATTGAATAGCAGCTGTGGTAACATTTATATAGTAATAATAATGAGTAGTAGGTAATAATAGTAATAAGTAATAATTTCTAAATGTTGCATATCTATTAACTTGTTTAATCCTCACAACAATGCTATAATATAGGTACCATTACTGTAATCTCCATTTTAAAGAAAGAAATGGAGACATCACCAAGATGGTGACATAGGAAGCTCCTGAATTTCCCTCCTCCAACAGATACAGAAAAAATATATGTAGCTGCACATGATCAATTCCCTATGAGAAAAATCCAGAAATTAAATGGGTGGCTCCTATATATCAGGCAACTGAGAAAATACCTATATTGAAGGTAGGAAAGGCTGAGATATATTCTCACCATAAACCCCATACCCCCACAGCACCTTACATTCAGGAAGGGAACTCCCAACCCCCAGCTTCTCTGAGAGGAGTGGAGGGTTTGGACCTCATATTTAGGACCCAACTTCCAAGGCTGCCACCTGAGGTACAGCCCTCAAATCACCTAGCTTTGAAAGCCAATGGGACTTGTATTCATGAGTTCCACAAGAGTTTAGCAAATACAGAAGCAGTTTTTAAATGGATGTACAGTCATTCCCTGTGGCTATGCCCCTGAGCTCAGTGCAGCAGGAATAAACAAAAAGACCTCCCAGTTTCTCTTTGGAAGGGTGTTGACTGCATGCTTTTCCAGCTACTGCTTAAGGGTCCAAGCTTCTGATCAGCCTGCATCAAGCTGCTGACTGCAACCCTCCATAAAACCCAAAAGAGCCAGTGGCACTCGGCCCCCATCCCCACCACATTCTCCTACTGGCTTACTCCAACGCTAAAGCCAAATCTCTAACTTCTCCCTGGAAGAAGATTGTACACACATCTTGTATGTCAACTTTTGTGGCTGCTATCTTCAGTCACACATTTATGATATCCAGTGGGGCTTGGCATTCAGGAGTCCCTAAGGACCATATTGAACAAACAAAAACCCAGTTTCAAATGGGCATGCAAGCACATGCTGCATCTATCCTCTTGGGCTCAGTAGAGGGAACAGACAAAAGCACCTATTTCTTAGTTTCACCCCGGAAAAGATTTGAATTCATATTTTTCCAGCTGCTGCCTGAGGTTCTGGTCTTTATCAGCCAGCATATGGAAGCTGACAGGGATCCTACTGGTTTCCTGATAGAGCTGATGGTCACATCCCCCACTGTCTCCCCATGGCTCCATCCAGTAGTAACAGCAAGTCTCCAGATTGTCTGTAGAAGAAGCTTGTGCACACATCTAGTACCCCTAATTGTTATGGCTGCCACCCAAAGGACTGGCTCTCATCTCACCTAGCTCTGGGACTTAAGAGGCTTCAACATTCATGAGTCCCCCAGGACCACACAATGGTCACAGAATTTGGGTGGATGTAAGAAGTGCAGGACATCATTTCATGCCAGGATCTACCAATGGTATATATCAGCTACATAGGGGTGTGACATTAAATAATCTCACACCCCTATAAATTTGTATTTTAAAATATAAGTAGATGTTGCTATTTATTAAAATGAAAATTCATTGCATTAAAGTAATAGTTTATCTATAAACCTCTTGAGAGGAAAGACTATGTTTATTCAGTATCGTTCTTATCATGTAATATGCACTTAATACATAGTTTTAAATACAAATCTTTGATATGGATATAACATTTTCTAAAAAACGAGAGTTACTAAAAGTAAAATTTTCAGAGGAATCAATTTTAAAAAGATTTTCATAGCTTGAAGTTTGGAAACAGCTGGCTAAGACATCTAACTTTTGTTTGGGTTGAACCTTTCTCAACCATATATAGTTAGATGATATTGGAGATAGATATATAGATATATATATACACACACACACACACACACACACACATACACATATATATATATATACACACTAATAACTTGGTCCCAGTACTGCATGCAAAATGTAAACCAAACTGTTCTTCATACACCTGCAAGATAGAAACTGCCTTTTCTCTTTGTATAAAAACCATCAACCTTATGATAAAATTTTAGACACCCGGTGGGCATTAGAAAATGTTAATTGGATGCTGACATTGACTTTGCTGCTCCTGTGCAGCCCTGACATCTGTCTCTGTGTTAGAGCTTCCTTTCATGAAAAATAGAGATGCTAAGCTAGATCTGAGTATAAATTTAAGTCATTTTTATAAAACAAAGAGTTACATAATGAGCCATGAGTGGTGTATGCACCTTTGGAATGAAGCATGACTTTCTAGATACATTTAACCAAACAATATCAGTCCCTAATATGTTGGCTTGGAACAGACTCCTTGTCAACTCCTCAACCTAACATTCACAGCGATTTTTTTTACTCTGCCTATTTCTATTTTTCCTAAGGACAGTTATCTCAGGTGGCAATGACATCACTATGAACTTGACATTCTCCTATTAAGTCAGGAGAGTGCTTTGGGAGAAAACCACATACACATTATCGGTAAATAGATGAAAGAGGAGACATTTCAGGAATCTCCTTGTCAAGCAATAAGTTATTATTTGACTCAGAATCAGTGTCTCCTTCAAATATGCATTTGGTCACCTTCAGCTCTTGGTCCAGATGTTCTAATACTCAGCACAGAAGCAACAGACATGCTGGAGTCCTGTGAATTGACACTGAGTCTGTCATGGGAAAGGGCTTCCTTAAGCAAGGAACTTGAACACTAAACCTTACTTTAGGGTTCCTTCAGTTTTCAGGCAAAACAAAAAAATAAATACAAATCAACTGCTTTATTCCTTAGTTCTATTTTTTAAAGTACTACCACATCCAGAGAAATGTTAAGATATGTACTATACTTACCAGTAATCATATTTAGCATTTTGGGGGTTAAAGATTTTAGTATCTCTAAAGGAAGGTGCTTATAAACACAAATTATATCACTAAGTTTGTAGGGTACATTTTTTTCTTCTTTAATGCTATGCTTATTTCAAAGAAGCCCAGATGAATTCATGATGAGCATTCACAGTCACCAACTGTTTTTTCAGCTCGTGTTCCTTCACTTTTTTTTCTAAGAGAAGAGTATTTAATTTCATTTTAAATTAAGAGAAAGTCATTGTGGTAGTATTACCTGTAATACATATATAAGGAACAAACCTCCTCAATTCATATTAAATAAATTATTTTGGAATTCTAAAAGTGAAGTGAATGCGGAAGGCACCTTAACTCATTTACTGCATCTAAGAATGGCAGTAATAACCTCCCAAGGCAGAGAGAATCTCCTGCCAAGAAGTTATATTGCTGCTTCTAAAGATGCAGGTAATAACACTGTCCTAGAAGGGTTCCTTCTGGCTCTTTTTAAGATACTTCCAACTCACAGATCTCAAATAGGTTCTCTCAGGTGAGTAAACTACAAAAAATGCCAGGTACACTGTTTGGTAGGCACCTTAACTTAATGGGAATACTCGGAGGAAGTTAATGAGTATAATTAGGGCACAATTTAATAAATGAGTCTGTAGTTCAGATACTTCTAAATGCTATCTTATTCTTAGGAAATAGCTACTTTACCTGAAAAGATTTAAGATATATCAGGACTTGTTTGGACAAATCCATTTACTCTTGTCCTTTTCTTGGTAATTGTGGAAACTGTGGCAGAGGTGGTGGAGGCAGGGGGTGGGGGGAAGAGGTTGGAAGGGAGGAGGAGGGAGAGGGAGGAAGAAGCATCCTTCAGGGTGACTAGAATTAATGTAAACTTTGACTCTGTGAACAGCAACCACTTTGTGCTGTTAAGACTGGGAAACAGGGTGATCTATGCCCAGAGAATGGCAGCAGATCCCCCAGAGAGGAGCAGGGCTGATACGATGGTTCAGAAAATTTCCAATTATTTCCCACAATGCTCCAAGCGGTGGTTTTCTTCATGAAATGCAGTTGGGATGCCTGGCATCATTCCAAAAAGTTTCCTTTCTCAGCTTAAGTTAGCCTGGGTTTAAATTACTTGGAATCAAGTGGGTCTTAATGAACATCGTCATCAGAAGTGGAAGCAGGAGAGGAAACTATCTTGTTCAGAAATAAACCAATGACCAGAGTAGATTCCTGTCTTCTTGTCTACTACCAGTTAACTGTATAAAGAAAAGCTGTTTTAGTGGTGGTATTAATCAATATTTCTCCACTATTTAAAATATTCTATTTTACAATTCTTTATCACAAAGCACTTTAAAACTTTACTCAAGCTTCTCCTGTATTTACTATTAAATAAAATGTGTAAAATCTGCTATTGATTCAGTATAGATGGGTGTTAGAAGGATGGAATTCAATGTTTGGGTCTGAATATCAGACAGAACAAAAAAAAAATCAAATTTTTGAAGGTAATTCTCACACTAGGCGAACACAAAGATATAACTTGGGCACCAACTCCTTTATTTCCTAACTAAGCTTCCTCCTGCACCATTTCCCTCATGTATGATACACATCACCAAAAACTGGCTCACCTCTGTCTGGGTAGATCATTCTCTCCTACCAATCATCTGGCCTTTGAAGGAAGCATAAAGAAGAGTGAGTGAAGGAGAAGTCATCTTAATGACCCATCAAATAATCTTTAGTAGCTGAGATGACACCTGTTACAGCCACATGATTCTTACCTCCAACACTTCGCTTCACTAAGGTTGGTCTATAGGAGATAGTTCAGGAATCTCCTTAGTATGATCAAGATAGAAGTTTTTGAAACCAGGATGGAATATAGTAAAGAAAAAGGAGAAATCAGTCTAAAGATCATGAATATGTGTAAGCTGCAAATGGTATCTCACCCCTCACTTCAAACACTGCTGAATGTCTAGCCACATGAAGCAAGGAGGAAAGTAAACCAAACCTACTAACTTGTACCACATTTGGTACATGACAACTGGGAAAAAAAAACATACTTCCCCTTTCTCCTTTCCTATTGCCTGACTCCCAGATTAAGTCATCTGGGAAAGTTTGAGTAATGTCTAGAGTCCACAAGTTGTTCTTTCTTTGTTGCTGTTACTACAACCCCACCATAATTCTCAAAATACTATCCCATATTTGTCTATATTCAATACTCATTCCTTAAACTGCAAAATGGCAGTTTAAGCCAGGCACAAGATTATATTTATCAGGTACCTAATTTGGCTGCACTAATGATTATTAATTCTAGTATAATCTGAATGAACATTCAGATATATGACCTATATTGAAGAGCTATCCAGTAGTTGGCATTTGGATATTATAGACCATTTTCACAGGTATGTCTCAGGTATGACAGCATTTCTCAATGTTCTTAGACTTAATGAAATTCATGTTAAATATTCATGAGTCATTGAGCTGTCTCTTGGCCTCTTGATTAAATTTTTCCCTAACTGGTCTAAACACCAGGATGTCTGTTAAGTATGTTTATCTTCTCTTTATTTAAGCCAATGTGTCTCACGGTAAAGTATTGCATTTGGAATGTTTCTTTTGACCCTCCAGTGTCTTTTCTCTAAATTACAAACAAGTTCCTGATGTTGGCTGGAAAAAATTAATTGGAGGGTGAAAGAGGCCTTCAAACTAAATAATGTGAGGGCTCTACATTGTTTATATATCTTTAGAAAAAGGAATTCCATTAAAATAAGACCAGTTGAAAATTTAATCTCAGAACTTTCATTCTGTAGACTTCAAGAGTCTTGTGCATAAAACTGTGGTCAACAATTGATTAAAATCAACTAACTAATGGTTTTTCCTTGTTAACTAAAGGTACTGGGCTATGCAACAAGATACCAACATCAATAAACCATTATTTTTGTGCACAAGATTATAATCTAATGGGAAAAACAGGGATATGGGCAATTATCACATGAGAGACAAATATTAAACAAGGGCATAAGAACCAAGCCATGGATACTCAAACAGAACAGAAAGTAATTTCTGACTGGGAGAATCAGGAGTTACAGAAGGCTTGCAGAGAGTGTAAAATTTAACTGAGTGCTGAAGACTAGCATTACTGAACAGGTGTATAATAGGGGTGGAAAGTACATTCTATATTGAAGAAACACCAGGGACAGAGTCTTTGATGTCTGAATTTATGTGGAATGTTTGGGAAATGGCATAGTTTGTGGCAAATAGAAGATGTTATTGAGGAAGAAATTAGAAAATTAGTTTGGATACAGACTCTAGAAGATCTTGACTACCGATGTGAGCCAATGGCCTTTCAATAGACAGCCTTTTGGTCTTTTACAATAGAGGAGCTCCATAATCAGAATTTTGCTTTTATTTTTTTATTATGTTCAGTTAGCCAGCATATAGTACATCATTAGTTTTTGAGGTGGTGTTCAACAACAGAACCGTGCTTTTAAAAATAGCCAAGGGGCAGTGTGGAGAGCATACTGGAAAGGGAGGAGGCTATTTTGGTCTTTGCTAAAATAGGAAATCTTTGTGACATTATTTTTTATTGCAAATCATGTGTTTAAAAATGGTCTTAAATTAGGAGGAAGGATATATGTACAAACACAAAAAGTAGGGGCGCCTGGGTGGCTCAGTCGTTAAGCGTCTGCCTTCAGCTCAGGTCATGATCCCAGGGTCCTGGGATCGAGCCCCACATCGGGCTCCCTGCTCCGCGGGAAGCCTGCTTCTCCCTCTCCCACTCCCCCTGCTTGTGTTCCCTCTCTCGCTGTGTCTCTCTCTGTCAAATAAATAAAATCTTTAAAAAAAAAATGAAATCTTAAAAAAAAAAACCACAAAAAGTCCCATTTGAGGATAGATATTTCAATGTTCCTGCTAAACAAAGGGGATAGTGTTATTTCCTGGTACATGATCATAATCCTGGAAATCAGGTGCTTTGGCACATCCCTTGGGTCACAGGCCTGATTTCCAGGAGGCTGGTATAGGAAGAGATTAAAAAATTGTTATAGTCATCAGTTTGAAGCATAACATAGGGTGACATGAACTAGACATGAACTACTGTGAATAGAGTAGAGGCTGGCAGTGAAAAGTGTGAGCTTTGGAGTTAGCCACATCTAGGTGCATACCCCCAGCTTTAATGTTTACTGGTCTCAGCTCCCTAAACTGTAGAATGGAAATAATAGGATTTATTCGTTAGACTGTTTTGAGAATTACCTAAGATAATGCTTGTTAAATTCCTGACATACCAAAGCATTTAATAGATTTAGTTGTTACTATTCACTGTATCATTGCCTGCCTCATGGTACATATTTTCATTACATATTTCATCACTTCTATTTCTTAAGTGACAAATATTTGTGCTAAATATTTTTCATGACATTCATTCATTCATTCATTCATTCATTCTTGAATCTACTGTATGCTTGGCACCAGGTATTTTCATTTTGATTATCTGTATCTGCATTGTAGCCTTTACACAGAAAGTTTAAGATGAAAGGGTATTCCTCTGCCAGAAATCATTGATATTTTTCATCCACACAAGCAAAATCTTCAATGCCTTCCTCAGGCTTCTCTCTTCACTGGCTTCCCAGTTATCTATTTATCTACACACACACACACACACACACACACACACACACACACACACACACATATTCACATACATAAAAATATACATATACATCCATTAATTCATTAGGTTGCTCCTCTACTTTTCCTAGGAACCCAAACTACATAGCTCACAAGATATCCTGGGCCCTTCTGTAGTGAAGTATGAAAAGTCAGCATCCTTGGCATTGAAGACTTTAGTTTTATTTATTTAGGCCTTTATTTATTTTACATGAATTAAAATGATAAATTTTCAGTTTAGTTTGTCTTATGAATGACCAAAATTATTTACATTGACATGGAAGGCCTACCTGACTTTCTCAACCGATGTTCTCCATTTTGCATCCTGTGCTCCAATGAGTATTCATTTCTTATTTGCACATATAATTCATTGACCTCTTCAAGCCCCTGATGAAAAGGTTTTCTATCTGCAACATCTCTTCCCTAATATCATCTTCTCTCTACAGCACATTCACCCTTTAAGTCTTAGCTCATCTCTACTTCTTCTGTGAAATCTGCCCTGACCACCTGAATCACAGGAGGTCCTTCTCTAGCTGCCTTTCTTAACCAAGATGATATTTATGGTCTCCACCAAACAGTTAAGCATTTTATCACATCTTTATTTGTCATGTATCTCCTCTAATTTTTATTTCCTAAAAATTCTGTCAGCTTCCTTGGAGAAGGAGTTACGCCTTTTAACTCTGTTGCCCTCAGTATTGAACACAGACTTTGACAGAAGCTGTGGAATTAATATTTTTAGCAGATTGACCGAATTCCATATCAAAAATCCCTATTCCCATTTTATATTACAACATAACCTCTTCACAAAATAATGGAAGTTGTGTATGCAAGATCTAGAAAATTATGTTTAATCAAAGATTTAAAAAAATGTGTTCAAACTGGGCCAACAGGGAATAAAAATGACTTAGTAGTTTGACTACTCTTCTACAATAGATTGGCCAGAAGTTTTTCAGGAGACCAAAAATATGAATAAGCCTGCAAAGGAAAATGTAATGTGGGAGGTTAGTGACTGACGTATGTGCTGCATTTGTCCTTTTTAATTCTGAAAGAATGAATTCATTTTTCTTTTCCACCTACATCTTTTGAATTAAATAAAATGTTTTCTTGTATTTGTAAATGTTAACAAGAATATTTTCCATCAGCTCCAGGTGTGTGTATATGTGCTACACTTAGCATCCAAACTCAGGTTGTATTCTATATCTTGGAAAATCGCACCATGGAGAGGAAGAACAGTGACACACATGGTTGAGGAGCCAAGCAGGTGGAAACCGATTTCTCCTTTTAAGACTCTACTATATCAGTGACACAGAGATATTGATGTGCTTATCAACTTCCCTAACTCATTTCCGGGACCTGTATCTGTCCTTGACACAGAGGAAAAGAAAAACCATAATTGACATATAATAATAGAATCAATAATAGAATAAACCTTACTACATGTCATTTAATCTTTAACTTCAGAAGGCAGACACTCTTTTCACATTTAACAGATGAAGAAACTGAGGCAAAAAGAGGTTAAGTGATCTGTTCACAGTCACATAGAAAGCGACAAAGCCGAATTTAAAACACTAGCAGTCTGGCTCTGGAGCCCACAGTTTAATTACTATACAATAAGTGTCTCTTTGTCCATTATACTGATGTTATTATGTTATTATGAAATATATTATTACTTGGAGAAATATAATTTCTGCAACATGCCATGACAGAATAATTGGATCTTTATTCTCTTAAAATACACACACAAATACACATGAAATCTATCATGCCATTCTGTCCTAAGTGATTAGCTACAATTTTATAAAAAACTGAATGGTTTTTAAGTTATGTGTCTGTCACTAAACAGAAAATAGTATGTTTAGGTTCTATATTAGTTTGCTAGGACTGCCATAAAAAATCACCACAGGGGTGCTTGGGTGGCTCGGTTGGTTAAGTATCCAACTCTTGATTTTGGCCCAGGTCATGATCTCAGGGTTGTGAGATCGAGCCTAGCTTCGGGCTCGTGCTCAGTGCTGAGTCTGCTTCTCTCCCTCTCCCTCTATCCCTCCCCATACTTGTGTGCTGTCTCTCTCTCTCTCTCTCTCTCTCAAATAAATAAATCTTAAAATCACACACTGGGTGGCATAAAACAACAGAAATTTTATTTCCTCACAGTTCTGAAGGGAAGAAGTCCAAAATCAAGATGTTGACAGGATTGGTTCTTTCTAGAGGTTCTGAGGCAGAATCAGTTCCATGTGTCTCTCAGAGCTTCTGATGGTTAACAGCAATCTTTAATGTTCCTTGGTGGTAGGCACATCGCTCTAGTCATTGCCTCTGTCTTCACATGTGTTCTCTCTGTGTGTACCTCTATGTCCAAATTTCTTTCTTCTTCTAAGGGTACCAATCAGTGGACTAGGCCCTACTCTGATCCCGGTATGATCTCATCTTAATCTGATTACATCTGGGAAGACCATATTTCCAAATAAGGTTATGTTCAAAGATACTGGGGGTTAGGATTTTAATGTATCTTTTTGGGGAACATAGTTCAACCCCAAATAAGCACCTTTCACCAACTTAAGAGTTTCCAAGCAGTAAGCCTACAATGAGGCTTAGTCTAGGAGCTTAGTACTGCTGCTTTTAAAAAGCAGCTCATTTAAGACCAAATTTTGGAGTAAAAGGTTTCCTTTTTGGTTTGTGGCTTAGTGTGCTTATGTCTCAGATTTTAAAAGTATCACCTATTAAGGAGGGCACTTGTACAGATGAGCACTGGGTGTTATATGCAAGTGATGAATCGCTGCATTCCACTCAAGAAAAATGAATGAATGAGTGAATCACCTAGCAGCAAGCTATAACCCAAAAGGAGTACTTACCACTGTTTTCCTTGTGCTAGCAAATGTCTACTGTGTGCAAACAGTGTTTGTGAAGAATGTACAAGTTCCTCAGTCCTTGCTTTGGCCTAACATGTATCTAATATTAACTCAGTCCTTACTTAGTAATTTGCTGAGCACGTTTCCATCCATGACTGCTTTCCCCCAAATAATGTAACATGTCTCATGAAAAGGACACCATCCCACTTCACTGTATCTTTGATTATATTAGCTTTTCAAAGCATCTATTATTTTACTCTGTCTTCTTCCCCAGTTTTCAAGTCTATTCCTTCCCACTACTAATAATCATCTACCTGTTTTTACTTTTTCTCTAAGTGATTACAATTTAGGATGTCAAACATTTATTCTCACAATTGTCACAGTAAAAAAAAATTAGTAAATTACAAAAACATATGACAATATTAAAGATAGTGTTTTGATATATTGGTGTATCTTCTATGAATATGTATTTTTATGTAATTGAGATTCAACTGAATGTAGATGTGGATGTCTGTATTGTGTACTTATTTAATTTTATTAGCATATCATAACTTGCTACATTATTAAAAATGCTTGAAAATAAGTTTAAGAGCTGAATAATACTTTTTCATGTAGCTTCACTATTATTTAATCATTCCCTCTCTGTTGAAGATTTGGAGGGTTTACAATTTTTCTTTATTATAAAAGTACTGTGATTACCAATTTTGAACATAAATAATTGGCTGTAATTTTGATTATTTCCCTAATACTTACGCTAAAATGGAGAAATAATCAAAAGGCATGAAATTTTAGAAGTTCTTGATATATAGTAATTTAGTAGAAGCTAGATTTCGCCAGTTTATATAACCTCAACAATGAATGAGAGTCTCTTTACCTCAGCTTCACCTTCATTTAAACCAATTGTGCAAATGAAAATACTTTTCATTAGCTTCTAATTAGGATATTGAAGAATGTAAAACATCTTTGCTCCTATGGGAACAATAAGAAAAAAAAATAAAATAAACATCATACTTTGTATTAGGTTGTCAGACAACTGAGGGCTGAAGGAAATGTTGGTGAACTGAATCCTTGAGAAGGAAGAGCACTTCATAAGTGAGCAGAGAGCTGTGTGAGCACCATACATGTGATCAATCACCTGGTCTGAGCAAGTAAAGAAACAAACCTACCATAGGTGCCATTGCAAGAAAAAATAAGACATATTGAACTTTGAAAATAAGGGTAAGATAGAAGAATAGATTGACATCTAGAAGACCCCAAAATGCAAAAAAATAAATCACTCAACTTGTTAATTCTCATTCATCTACAAAATTTTACTGAGAAGGCAACAATAAAGAAGATGGCAGAAAGGATTGAGAATGAGTGGCTCTAATGTGCTTAAGTTCTAGAATTCTGCTGGGTGGAATCCAAAAGTTAATCCAACCTATCTGAAACTGCAACACAATTCCCTTATAGCTCAAATACTCTTGAGAATAAAAAGATCAAAACTTGATGGCGGTGGTGTGAGAGGTTGGAAACTGTGCTAACCAGAGTTGAATCAAATATATTAAATCTGTGGACCAGTACCAGCTAAACTTGATCCTTTTTGGAATCTTAATAAGCAGGCTCTTACCCTAGTAGTCAGAGAACACTGTTGTACTCTCTAGGAAAAACAAAGCAAAATAAAAACAAACAAATAAAAAATCACACTTCAGTCTAAACTATTCCTTAAAACACAGCATCCAGAATAAAACCTAAAAACTGTTGATACACATTTAAAGAAAAAAACGGAAAATGTAATCAATTACCAAGAGAAAAACAAACAGGAAGCAGACACAGACATAATCCAGATACTGATATTAGCAGATAAGGATTTTAAACTATTCGGTTTAGGGGTGCCTGGGTGGCTCAGTCAGTTGAGCTTCTGACTCTTGGTTTTGGCTCAGGTCATTATTTCAGGATCTTAAGATTGATCCCTGCATCAGGCTCTGCACTCACCATCATCTGCAGTCCCTCTCCCTCCACCTCTGCTCCTCCCCTTGATCACATGCACATGCGTGCACACACGCTCTTTCTCTCTCAAGTAAATAAAATCTTTTAAAAAATTAAAAAAACTATTATGTCTACCAACTTAAAGGAAGATGGAAATAATAGGTAAAAGATGGTGATTTTCTAGGGAGAAGTAAAAACTCGTAAAAAATGGAAATTACTACTCAGCCATAGGAAAGAATGAAATCTTGCCATTTGCAGTAACATGGTCAGACCTAGAAGGTATTATGCTAAGTTAAATATGTCAGAGAAAGACAAATACCATGTGATTTCACTCATGTGGAATTTATGAAACAAAATAAATAAAGAATAAAAGATATTGTCTGTGTTCCTTTCTGGTCTATGTTACTTTTAGGCTCTCTTTGCTTAGAGGACCCCTTTCAATATTTCCTGTAGGGCTGGTTTTGTGTTTGCAAATTCCTTTAGTTTTTGTTTGTCCTGGAAGCTTTTTATCTCTCCTTCTATTTTCAATGACAGCCTAGCTGGATATAGTATTCTTGGCTGCATATTTTTCTCATTTAGTGCTCTGAATATATCATGCCAGTCCTTTCTGGCCTGCGGGATGGATCTGGAGAGAGTTATGCTAAGCGAAATAAGTCAATCAGAGAAAGACATGTATCATATGACCTCACTGATATGAGGAATTCTTGATCTCAGGAAACAAACTGAGGGTTGCTGGAGTGGTGGGGGGTGGGAGGGATGGGGTGCCTGGGTGAGAGACATTGGGGAGGATATGTGTTATGGTGAGCGCTGTGAAGTGTGCAAAACTGTTGAATCACAAATCTGTACCTCTGAAACAAATAATACATTATATGTTAAAAAAAAAAAAAGGAAGAAGAAGATAGCAGGAGGGGAAGAATGAAGAGGGGGAAATCGGAGGGGGAGATGAACCATGAGAGATGATGGACTCCAAAAAACAAACTGAGGGTTCTAGAAGGGAGGGGGGTGGGCGGTAGGTTAGCCTGGTGATGGGTATTAAAGAGGGCACATTCTGCGTGGAGCACTGGGTGTTATATGCAAATAATGAATCATGGAACACTACATCAAGAACTAATGATGTAATGTATGGTGATTAACATAACATAATAATAAAAAAATGAATAAAAATTTAAAAAAAAAATAAGAGAGATAAAAGAACAAACAGACCCTTAAATATAGAGAATAAACTCATGGTTGCCAGAGGGGAGGAAGGTGAGGGATGGGTGAAATAGATAAATGAGATTAAGAATATATTTATCTTGATGACACTGAGAAATGTATAGAATTGTTAAATCATTATATTGTACACTTGAACTAATATAACACTGTATGTTAATTATACTCTGATAAAGAAATAGGAAAAAATGGAAATTCTAGAACTAAAAACACAATAAAACAAGTGTGCTAAAAGAATAAAAAAATAAAACCAATGTGCTAGATGTCTGCAATGATTACAAAACATTACTGAGACAAACTCAACAAGATATAAATAAATGAAGATATAAATTATGTTTATGGATAAGATTAGTTATTTTTAAGATATCAATTGTTTTCAAATTGCTGAAGGAAGATGAATAAAAATTGCTTAATAAAAAGATGAGCAGGGGCGCCTGGGTGGCTGAGTCATTAAGCGTCTGCCTTCGGCCCAGGTCATGATCCCAAGGTCCTGGGATAGAGGCCTGCATCGGGCTCTCTGCTCAGCGGGAGTCCTGTTTCTCCCTCTCTCACTCCCCTTGCTTGTGTTCCTTCTCTTGCTGTGTCTCTTTCTGTCAAATAAATAAAATCTTTAAAAAATTAAAAAGATGAACAACTCAATTTTTTAAAAGATTTTATTTATTTATTTATTTGACAGAGCACAAGTAGGCAGAGCAGCAGGCAGAGTGGTGGCCAGAGGGAGAAGGAGAGGCAGGCTCCCTGCTGAGCAGAGAGCCCGATGCAGGCCTCTATCCCAGGACCCTGGGATCATGACCTGGGCCAAAGGCAGACACTTAACGACTCAGCCACCCAGGTGCCCCTGAACACCTCAATTTTTTAAATGGAATTGGATTTTCAGTTCTAGAACAGATGTAGTAAATGAATTCCTCCTTTTTCCTCCCACTGAGTTCCACTGAAAAACCTGGATATTACACAAAAGAAAATGTTACAGTACTCTAAAAGATGGCAAGAAGAGGGCACACTGACCAGGGACTTCAGACCCTGAGTAACAACATGGCAGTGAATTCCCAGGGTTTTCTTTTTGCCTCATATATTCCAGCATGTGTACTTAAATACTGGAAACACCAATAGATTCAGACAGAAAAGACTTAAGTATACTCTTTCAAGTCAAAGGATCAAGAGAATTGCAGCATAGCAAGAGAGAAAACTCTTAGACAATAACTGTCCTACTTTAAGCAAACACTACAGAAAAAAACTGTGACCTCAACTGATCACAGTCAGCAAAGAGCAAGTGAGAGGAACTAGACTTCCACTCCTTTCTGGCTATAATGAGGCACCAGAGTGGGGTCAGAGAAGTTTGAATGGGGTGGGGAGGTGGGCAGGACTTTCATGTCTACTGGACAGTAACAAGTGCTATCCTCACCCTTCCATATCAGTGAAGGCAATGTGGAGAAGAATTGTAAGTTGTAATCACTCCCAGGATATAAACAGAGACCATGTGAGGAACCTGGATTCTTCTCCAAGCCTGGCAGTAATGAAGCAGCAAAGAAAAAAGTTGAAGGCAGCATGAGAAACAACACCATACTTATAGAGAAAAAAATAATTTGAATGACAGTGGCTCTCTCATAAGAAATTATTGAGGCAAAAAAAGTGACACAAGACTTTTTTTAAGGTTTATTTATTTGAGAGAAAAGAGAGAATGCATGAGTGGAGGGAGGAGCAGAGGGAGAGGGAGAGAACCTAAAGCAGACTCCCCATTGAGCACAGAGCCTGACATGGGGCTCAGTCCCATGACCCTGAGATCATGACCTGAGCCAAAATAGAGAGTTGGATACTTAACCGACTGAGCCACCTGGGCACCCAACACAAGATTTTTAAAGGGCTGAAAGCCAAGAACTATCAACCCAGAATTCTGTACCCAATGAGAATACCTTCAGAAATGAAGAGTAAAAGAAAAAGAAGATAGCAGGAGGGGAAGAATGAAGGGGAGTAAGTCGGAGGGGGAGACGAACCATGAGAGACGATGGACTCTGAAAAACAAACGGAGGGTTCTAGAGGGGAGGGGGCTGGGGGGATGCGTTAGCCTGGTGATGGGTATTAAAGAGGGCACATTCTGCGTGGAGCACTGGGTGTTTTGCACAAACAATGAATCATGGAAACCTACATCAAAAACTAATGATGTAATGTATGGTGATTAACATAACAACTTAAAAAATTAAAAAAAAGAAATGAAGAGTAAATCAAGATAATCTCAGATGAAAGAAAATTAAGATAATTGGTATCCAGCACACCTGTCCTAATATAATTGCTAAAGGAAATTGTTGAGTATTTATTTATTTATTTATTTTTGTGAGAAAGAGAGAACGAGCAGGGGGAGAGGGGCAGAGAGAGAAGCAGGCTCCCCGATGAGCAGGAAGCCCGATGTGGGACTCAATCCCAGGATGCTGGGATCATGACCTGAGCCAAAGGCAGACGCTCAACTGACTAAGCCACCCAGGTGCCCCAAGGAAATTCTTGAAACAGATAAAATGATAGAAGAAGGAATCTTGGAATATCATAAAAGAAGGGGAAAAGAGGAAAATATGGGTGAATATGATATAATTTTATTGTCCTCTTGAATTTGATGGTTAAAACAAAAATGATAACATGATAAGATTTTCAGTGTATGTAGAGAAAATAAGATCATATAAATGGGGAAGAGTAAAAGGACTTTTAAAGGACATATGACCTCTAAATTCCATTTAAATTGGTAAAATGTCAATACCAATAGACTATAATAACTTATGTACATATAGTGTAACACCTCTAGCAACCACTAAAAATGTATATACAAAAAGATCCATATATTACAGAAAAAACTCTGCAGAAAAATAAAAATTAAATTCCAAAAATATTCAAGTAACCCACAGGAAGGTAGGTAAAAGAAAACATAAGGAAAAATGGAACAAACAGGAAAACAATGTTAGCTATGTTATTACATTAAATATAAATGATTTAAATGCAACAAAAGACAAAGATTGTCAGAGTGGGGGGAAATTTATCCAATTATGCCAACAAGAAACTCATCTCAAATATAACAATATAGGCTAATTGAAAGTAAAATGATGTGTGTGTGTGTGTGTGTGTGTGTGTAAGTGTAATGCAAACAGTAAGCAAAAAGAAGCTGAAGCCTCCACACTACTATCAGATAAAGTGGAATTCACAGCAGAAGAAATTACCAGGAAGGTAAAAGACATTAACCTAATAAGATCAGTCTGTGAAGAAATGGAGTTGTAAAATATGTAAAACAAAAACAGGTAAAACTAAAAGGAGAAATAGACAAATTTATAATTGTAGTTGGGGAAGAGACTTCATCAAAATTGATAGAATACAGAGAAGTCAAAGATATAGAAAAATTCAACATTATCAGCAACCAATCAATTTTATAAACCACTCCACCCAACAATATAACATTCTCTTCAAGCACTTATAGAACATTTACTATTTGCAATTTACAATAGACCATCAAGCAAATTTAACAAATTTGGAAGAATTAAATCATACAGAATGTGTTCCCTTACCACAATGTAATCAAACTAGAAATCAATAGCAGGAAAATCTCTAACACTTGGAAACAAAACTGGATACTTCTCAATAATCCATAGGTCAAAGGGGAATCCTCAAGAGAAATTAAAAATGAGCTGTATTAAATTAAAAACACATTATATCAAAATTTGTAGGATGCAGCTAAAGTGGTGTTGAGGGCACAATTATAGTACTAAATGCTTACATTAGAAAAGGGGAAAAGTCTGAAGTCAATAATCTCAACATACTAAAAAAAGAACAAAATTAATCCAAAGCAAACAGAAGGAAATAACAAAAGATAATTGCAGTTTTCAATGAAATAGAATACAGTAAAACAATAGAGAAAATCAATTAAGGAAAGAGCTGATTTTTTGAAAAGATCAATAAAATTGGAAACCTTTTATCAATACTGACCCCAAAAAAAGAGAGAAGCCACAAATTACCAATATCACGAATGAAACAAGATTACAACAGGCAAATAAGATTATAGACATCAAGGAATAATAAAGGAATAAGAACCAACTCTGCATACATAAATTTAACAATCTACACCTTCCCATGAATCTACAACTATTTCAAAATAAATGGGAACAACATTTGAACACTTTACACCGCTAGATGTTCAGATGACCATGAAGTGCATGAAAAGATGCTCAAAATCATTAGGCATAAGGAAAACGTAAATTGAAGTCACTGTTCATCCAAATGATCCCAAATATATTTACATTATTTATTTATATTATTATTTAAATGAATTTAAATTTAAGTAAACTTGTAAATTTTTGTGGATTACTGATATAGGAAGGTTTGAGGAATATTCTTTTCTCTATCCAACCACTCCTCAGCCTTTAATTTCCTAGCTCTCCTCAGCTCCCATTTTTACATAGCCTTTTGGAATGATGGGTCATTGTGGATGCCTTACTTAAATTTCTAGCTCAACAACTCTCCAGGAGGCTGCCTCCAGAATCTGTTCTAAGGCCTTATGCATGGGGAGGGACTCTTGAGGAAGAAGTCTGCCCCAAGTCCTGCCTCAGCCTCTGGCAGTTACTCTGAAAAGGTTGCCACCCTCCACCACTGAAGCCTGCCTTCCATCATTCCTCATGGCCAGCACATCCACAACTAGGACTGATATATGGCCAGCATGCACAAGTTGTTAATATATTAAACACAAGGGACATTAGCCTGAACTTTCTTATATCTTCTTAAACCAAGAGGAGAAAACTGAAACAAGGCGGTGGGGGGGGGGGGGGGCGCGAGGAAGCCTGGAAGGTGGTTTGTGCTTAGATCAGAGAACATATGAGTGTGAGACTAAAATGTCTGGCATATTTTTAGGAAGTGGGAGACAATGGAGTCGGGGACAGCACAGATGTTTATTTTTTTGGAGAATAAATAGTATGATTTGGCTTATATTTTAGGAATATAACTCCATGGACAGTTTCACCAAATCATGAGGAGGCGAGTGATATTATTTGTAATAAACAGCGTAACCAAATATATTCTGAATTTGATTCAGATTGCTATTCCTGGAGAAAGTTTCCATAAAGAAGTAACCATTACAATCCAGATGTCTTGTGTCATAAACACATCCATCCTTGGTATTTATATCTCTGAAAATGATAAGTAAATGATAGATGCTTTAAAAGTGTCAAGTTTTGAGGATTGATATGAAAGATAAAAATTAGGATGGCTTTGAAGGAGAGATTGTACACAAGGAAAGACACATTGGTTTCATTTAGATAATGAATCAAGGGCAAGAGAATTCTCTCTTCCAGCCTTTTCCAAAGCTATTAAGAGCTGAATTAATTGGCTCAGCTTAGATTGCATATTCTTGCTTTTAACAGTATAACTTGAACAGCAAGATTTAAAATATACTTACTCTGTGATGTCTCTTGAAAGCAAATGATGGTAAAAATGACATGAAGGTCAGTTTGAAAGTATTTGCTTTTGCTTTTACCACATTATGGAAGAAACATCTCAATATTTGATAAATATTGATAGCAAACATTTCTCAGGTTCAGAAAATTAAACTCATCTCTTTTTTGTTTGAACATGGCTTTGAAAATTTCCAGCATTAATATATCACTAATATTACCAAAAAATGTATGGGACTGCTGGACGAGGGTTTCTCAGTCTCAGTACTATTGATATCTTGAACCTAATACTTTTTTTGTTGTGGCACCTCCTTGTTCATTGTAGGATAGCTATCAGCATCCTTGGCCTCTAATATTTAGATACCACTATCATTCCCTCCCAGTTATGACAACCAAAATTATCTTCAAACATTGCCCCATGTCTCCCAGGGGACAAAATTTCTCCTAGCTAAGGATCTCTGTGCCTGGCTAACCTACCTGCAAGTAAGAGGGCCCCAGCTAGGACTGAAATACAGAGAAATGGGTCAGAAGGAGATTTGACCTGAAGAACTGGCTTCATGAGAACAGAGATCTTTCTGCCTTCCACACTGCTTTACCTCCAGAGTCTTTCAATAGTGCTTGGTAGCCCATAGGTGCTCAATTTGTGTTTGTTGAGTGAATGAATGACCCCTCTCAGAGACGATGTTGAAAGTTAGGATTAGATGAAGAAATGAAGTCGTTTTTGTTCATAAATTGATACCAAAGTTCTTAGTAGATAAGTACTTAGAAGAAAATTAGAGACAATATAATTTTAAGGTCAGATTGACGAAGAGATTATCAGATGAAGTTTTCAGAGGGAAAGTTGAAGTATTTTAACAACTGACCTTTAAAAGTTGGGAAACTTCTTCACAGGCATCCATAGATTTCCATTAATAGAGTATGTTGCTAGTTATTCACACTGTGAAGGGTTCTGGGATTGCTAAAAAAGTTGGGGAATGATGTGGGTAATCTAATGAGCCTACTTTGTTAGAAAGACTGCCATGGAAGGTCCTTATACTAGTCAATATGTCATGATAAATTAAGGAAGACAAGATGTCCAAACATAAAGATAGTAATTTTAAAAATCTGCCATGATATGAGGTACATTTGTGCATTCAGGTTTATTCTAGAAATAGGGACCTTCTGTAATTCTTTCCTTAGAAAAGCAAAACAAAAACAAACAAAACCCTTAATTGCCTTTTTAAATTAATTCCTTGTACCTTGTAAATTATTTCCAATCATAGATTTCTCAATGGCATTTTTTTTTAAATGCCCTTCTGTGATTTGAAATGAATGTTATTCAGAAATGATCTAATTCAAAATTCTGGATATTAACAATCATAATGTTATACTCTTCTAAGCTAGTCTACTGAATCCAATTAACTGTGAAATGTCAAGTCCAATATTTATCATAAAATATATGCTAGAGCAAAGTTCATTAGTTCATCCAACCAGTATTGGTTGCTGCCCAGTCTGTGCTAGGCACTATTCTAGGTGTTTGGAATTCATCAGTGAACAAAGCAGCAAAGAATCTAGCCTTGCTTATGTTCTTTAAGGAAAGCAAATAATAACAAAAATCTAAGTAATTTATATCAAGGTTAATAAATAATAAATCTTTGAGAAAAAAGGAAAAATCAATGAATGAACTTGAACACAGAAAACAGTAGAGAAAACTAATGATACCAAAACCTGGTTCTTTGAAAAGATCAATAAAATTGATGAAATTCTTGTCAGAAACATCAAGAAAAAAAGGACACAAATTACCAATATCAGGAATAAAAGAGGAAATATCAGCCAGATTCTCAGACATTTAAAAACATATTAAAAAATATGTCAAAAATCTTTACATTAATAAATTCAACAACTTAGAAGAAATGGACAAATTTCTTGAAAAATGCCAAGATTTACAATCCGTTCCAGGAAGTAGAATAAGGAAACACTTCCCAGCGTATTTTATGAAGCCAGCATGGTACCCTGCTACCAAAACTGGACAAAGATATTTTAAGAAGAAGAAACTACAGTTCAACATTCCTATTGAATATTGATACAAAAACCCTTAACAAAGTATTAGCAAATTGAATCTGGAAATCGTTGAAAATGATATTATTACATCATGACCAAGTGGGGTTTATTCCAGGATGCAAACTGGTTCAGTGTTCAAAAATAGATTAATGCATTTTACATTTTAACAGACTAAAAATAAATTTGACTCAGAGTAAAAGCATTTAATAAAATTCAGTGTCCATTCATGATTTAAAAATATATCTCAGCAAACTAGGAATAGAATGAAACTCCTCCAACTTGATAAATAGTATTTATGAAAACCAACAGGTAATATTATACTTAATCATAAAAAGTTGAATATTTTCCCCATAATATTAGAGGGAAAAAGCAAGGATGCCTCCTCTCTCTGCTGAGCTGGATATTCTATTCAGTACAATAAGCAAGAGATAAAAATTAAAAAGGCATGCAGACTAGAAAGGCAGATGTAAACTGTCTTTACTGTAGATAGTATGATCACATACATGAAAAAGCCCCCAAACATACAAAACAAAGCTACTTAAAATGGTGATTTTGACAAGGTTGTGGGATTCAAGCTCAATTCACAAAACCAATGGTATTTATATAAACTATCAAAGAGCAAGAGGAAATTGAAATTTTCAAAATAATCACACTTATCAGAGCATCTGAACCATAGTATACTTAGGGATAAATCTGACAAAAGATGACCAAGATTTGTATGCTGAGAGCCACAAAACATTGATGAGAGAAATAAAAAAAAAAAAAAAAGCTATTCAATGCAGATTTATTTACGGATCAGAAGGCACAGTATTGTTAGTATGTCCATTTTCCTCAAATTGATCTACAGAACCAACAATCAATCCCAATCAAAATCTCAAGACTTTTTTTTTTTTAGCTGACAAGCTTATTCTAAATTTTGTAAAGAAAATGCCAAATGCTAGAATAGCCAAAGCAACTTTGAAAAAGAAAAAAGCTAGAGGACTTAACGTAAAGCTACAGTAATCAGTGCAGCATTGATATAAGTATACACAGATGGATCAATGGAACAAAATATAAAGTCCAGAAATAGATGAACGAATGTATGGTCAATTGATTTTTGACAAATGTGCCAAAGCAATTCAATGGTGAAAAGATAATCTGTCCAACAAATTGTGCTGAGCCACTGGGATATCCATATGCAAAAATCGAAATCTTTACCTCTAACAACACACAAAATGCAACTCAAATCGTAGGTCTAAATATAAGAATGAAAACCATAAAATTCCAGAAGAAAATATAGGATAAACTCTTACTGACCTTGTGCTTGGCAATGATATTTTTTAAGATTTTATTTATGTATTAGAGCTAGAGAGAGAGCATGAGCTGTGAGGAGGGGCAAAGGGAGAGGGAGAAGCTCCCTGCTCAGCAGGGAGCCCAAATGCCTGGCTTCATCCCAGGGCCCTGGGATCAGGACCTGAGCTGAAGGCAGATGCTTAACTGACTGAGCCACCCAGGCGCTTGGACAATGATTTCTTAAATATGACATAAAAAACAAACTATAAAACAAAAGATCAACAAATTAGATTTTATCAAAATTAAAAATATCTATTCTTCAAAAGACGAGGTTAAGAAAAGGAAAAGGCAATCAGACTTGGAAAAGTATTTGCAAAACATATATCTGACAAAGGACTTACACTTTAAATATACAAAGAACTCTTATAACTCCAAACAGACAAACAACCCAATACAAAATGGGCACAAGGTTTGAGTACATTGTCACCAGGAATTGATTTGGGGGTAGAATAGGAGGTAGAGGTCAAGAAATCTTCATGACTTTGAGATGGGGAAGATTTTGTACCAGAATAGAAAACACTAATACTAAAAGAAAAGTTTGATAAATTACATTCAAATTAAGAACTTTTTTATCAAAAGACACTATTAATGAACTGAAAAGTCAAACCATGGAGTAAGAAAATATTTTCAGTACATGTAGTAGTAGTTCTACTGGAGTTCTAGTCTACTGGAGTTCTACTGGAAACATGTTCCAGATGTTTCCAGAACTTGTGGGGAACTTTTACACCTCAATAAGAAAAAGACAACCCACGAGAAAAATTGTCAGTAGAGTTGAACAGACACTTTCAAAACAATATCCAAATGGCCAACAAGCATATAAAAAGGTGTTTAAACTAATTAGTGATTATGGAAATAGAACTTAAAAGCACAATAATTCACTAAACAGCAAAAGCGTTAAAATTAAAGATGAATATTGTCAAATATTGCCAACAAACAAATTGGGAATAATACCAGTGTAAGTGTTTGCTAGTATCCACTAAAGCTTCCCTGTCACCCAGGGATTCCATTCCTAGAAGGATGTACATGTGTTCCTTAAAGTATGTACATGTGTTCATTAAACAACATAATGTTCATAGCAGTGCTATTTCTAGTAACACTAATCTGAAAGCAACCTAATTGTAACAGTAAATACATGATAATATAACTATATAACAGAATATTATATGACAATAGGAATGAGTGATTAGTGTATGGATGGACAATTTCCTGATGTAATGTTGAGCAAAAGAAGATAGACACAGTAGTACGGACTGTATAATTCCATCTATAGAAAGTTTAAAAGAAAAAATAACCAACCCTAGTAAAAGACAAGACAGTGTTTACTTTTGTAGGGGGTATGGGATCATGACTGAGCAAGAGCACACAGAGGTGGTCTGGTGCTCCTAATATTCCATTTCTTGTAATAGTAGGTGGCAATTACATGGGTATATTCACTTTTTTAATATTCATCAAGCTGAACATTTATAATTTGTTCACTTTTCTGTATACAGAACCTATCTGGGAAAGACGTTTCTTTGGAAGATAGCAGGGAAACAGGGGAAGCACAGGCATCAACCAGACCTATTGTTTCCATTCTAGTAGGATAGACATCATATTATTAAGTCCACCATATCCTGATCCTTGAAAAGTTTTCAGAATTTCTCTTCCCTGTAGTTTCAGTATATGCTGGCAAACTTATCTTACTTTGTTTTTAATAATACATACTAAGAAGTTGTACTTCAATGTGATCCTCTGTGCCATACCCAGTTCCCACGTTCCAGGTCCTTGCCTGCATGAGTCTTGCATTAACAGTCTCCTCTGACATCTCACAAGTTCCATCCACCCTAGAGCAGTGTCTGTAGTGCACTTCGAAGAACCTTATTTTCCTCCTCCTCTCTCTTCCCACACCCACCTCAGTGTTCTTTAGGGAGAACAAGAAACCTTTATCTTTTCCTGCTACCTGCTTTATTCTCTTAGGAGAAATTCCCTTCTTTTTCTAAAACATTCCCCTCAGGAATTAGAAATGAATCCTAATTCTTAAACATTGATTACTTGTTGAAGTTGCTGAAAGAGTATACGCATGGACGTTTCTCCTGAGGGGAATTTTTTTATTGGAGTGAAATTGCTGTATGACTCAAAACTGCTTTTGTCTTGTTTGGGTTGTTTTTGTTTTTGTTTTTGTTTTTGTTTTTTCAGAAAAAGGGATGGGGAGGTGGAGAAATGTTTATTTGTTCAAATATACAATATAAATATTTTGTTCCTGCTTGCTGTTTATATAAATGTAGAGTGATTTGTATGAATGTAATATTGCTCTCAGCCTTGAAAGGGAATCTGACATTCTGAGCAAAATATATTGGTCAATAAATATTGTTACATCCTACAACTCAACTTAAATGGTTCTCCGATAAGCTCAGAATGTAAAAGGTACTTTCTTTTCTCTCTTTTCCCGTCCCTCTCTCCCCTTCTCCCTTCCTTTCTTTCTACTTCCTCCTTTTCTTTTTCTTTGTTTCTTTCCTTTCTTTCTTTCCCCTCCTTTCCTACTATCCAAGCAGACCAATGTCTAATGTAGACTTATATATATATTTCTGATGATTCAAAGAATCAGATGGACACGGATCAATTTGAGCACCAACCATGTCTACAGGCAGTTTATTATTTCATTTTGAGTTGAGACCTAAGATCCTGGAATAAAAATGTGAAGAAAAATTTTCTGTTTTAGGATTTGGATTGGAGAAGGAGAAATTCAATTTAATTATCTTAAGACTCCATTAGCTAATGCATAGTTTTATCAATGTTCCCAGAAAAGTTTGGCTCCAGTGCCCTGGTGGGCAACTGCTCAGTTTCAAAGAGACCAAAGAGGGGGTATACCAGGAAAGATATGACCTGTACAGACTTACATTGTGAGTCAGAATATATCATTTGGTGGGGATCAAACATCCAAGAGTTGAGCTGAAGAAAATATGGCCATAAATTCTACCTGAGCGTGAGGCTTCTGAATTTGTAACTCTTAGCTTTGCAAAGTGAATGGATGATTTAATTCATTGAGAACCTATCCAAATTACATGCTTGGTGAATAAGGAATTGATTGATAAGAGTGGTCTATTTATTGAATCTATAAATGCCTGCTTCTCTAATTTATGGCCTAAGCCTCAGTCATTTGCATCATAAATTCAGAAGGGCAAATTCACAAGTACATAAAATAGAGAGTTCAAATATTTATTCCTCAAAGATGCCTCCCTTGACTTTCTAGGCAATGTAACCCCTCCCTAGCTGCCATTATACCTTAATAACCTATTTTTTGTTAATCTGCCTTCCTCCACCAGAATGCAGGTTCATTCAGCTTTGGGAGCAGGAACACATTTTGTCTTGTATCTCCACAAATTATACCAGGTTCCATGTAAATCATTAGTATTTAACTGGATGTTTATGCCAAGCATGCTTAAGGATTGTACAGTAGGAAACAGTGTTCAACAAATGAGCGTGATGTGAGGCCACACCTCAAGAAACTTACAGGAGAGTTGATTCTTGACCTTTCACACAGAACTAGTTGTCCACTCCTACATATTGCCTTGTGCTCCCATTATACTCTTTATTCATCACAACGCTGACATTCTCACCCAGAACTTCACCTTCATTCCCAATCCAATGCATCAGCAAAACATCAGCCTTGCTTGGAAATGTTTAATTCCTCCACATTCCTACCATACGCAGGCCATCTTCTGTAAGCTGGCATGTTAGTAGAGCTTTTTGTTACATTAACTCTACCTTTTTAGCTATATCTCTATTTACTCTCCAAAGCTGAACCAAATGCTATGGAACACCCTATATCTTCCTACTCCTTCACTTTTCATGCCACCTCTGTTGCCTAAAATGTTCTTTTCACAATATCTATTAGAAGTTTATCTGTCCCTCAAAGTACAGGCTAAAAACAATTGTCCTCTGAAAGGGGACCCCACTATCACGTTAAGTGAATCAGTCTTTCTCTCTCTCTCTCCCTTTTTTGAATTCTATTTATCCATCAATTGATTCAACAAATATTTACATAGAACTTCTATGTGCCAGCTATCAGACCAAAAGAAATGATGTCTCTTTCACATAGCTTACAGTTCAGTGAGGGAGGCAGATATTAGAATCACATAACTAATGTTGAAATGACAACTGTGCTGAAAGTCTCAAAGGAGAAATACATAATGCTGTTACAGCACACAGCTCAACTAACTAACCTTAGGAAGGCCAGGGGAGGCTTTCCTGACTGATCTATCAGTGTTGTTGAGAGCTAGGTGAGGGTGAATACAGGGAATAGTCTAAGCAGAGGGTGCAGCCTGTGCATAAGTTCAGTAGCAGCAGTGAGCATAGGGTGTTTGAGGGAATGGAAGAAAGCTCACTACGCACTGGCTAGTGCATAGTGAGTGAGGAGCAGCCTGGGCTGGATAAAACAGGCAAAAACTAAATTGTCAGTGGGGCGTCACAGACCATAGTATGAATTTGAATGTTTATCTTACGATGGATTATTAAAGTATTTTAAGCAGGTAGGTGAGATGATCAGATTTGCAACTCACAAAGATCACGCTATGCAGGGTAGAAATTAATTTTAAATGATAATGGCATGAGTGGATGCAACAGTTCAACTGAAGTAGTCTAGGAAGGAGCTGAGGGTAGCTTGGACTTGAGGGGTGATTGTGATGGTAGAAGTGAAGAAAGATGAGCAGATTTGAGGCCAATTTAGGAGGTAACATCAATAGGACATAATGCAAGATTATATATGGGGGCTAATGGGGAGAAAGAAGACAAGGAGCCTCCTGGCTTTCTGACTTGAATAATAGAATAGAAGGTGGCAGAAATGGAGCCCTGGGTGTTCGATGCAAACAATGAATCATGGAACACTACATCAAAAACTAATGATGTAATGTATGGTGATCAACATAATTAAAAAAAAAAAAAAGGTGGCAGAAACATTCACTGTAAGAGGACCAGGTTTGCTATTTGGGGGAGTGTAAGACATTAATTACTGTAATTACTTTATGTGGTATCTTTAAGAGTCAACCTTGTCTTGTCATCTTAGTATATGCAGCATCCCTGCTATCTAGTATACATTGCACAATACCTAACTACATAACTTAAACAGTCACCACTCCATAAAATATCAGTGCTACGGTGATTTGCAAATAGTCTAAGTACAATAAACAAATCATAAACTTAACATCCTTAATCTTTGTGCAAGATTAAAAGGTCAAATTAAAAAAAAGAAAAGCTCAAATTGTAGGTATTTCATTTTTTAAAGATTTTATTCATTTGAGAGAGAGAGAGCTGAGAGAGAGAGAGAGAGAGCACAAGTAGTGGGAAGGGGCAGAGGCAGAGGGAGAAGCAGGTTCCCCATTGAGCAGAGAGCCTGACATGGGGCTGGATCCCAGGACCCTAGGATCATGACCTGAGCCCAAGGCAGACACTTAACCAACTGAGCCGCCCAAGGCAGACACTTAACCAACTGAGCCACCCAGGCGCCCTTGTAAGTATTTATTTCAAATAATTAAAGTGGTTAATCTGTTTATTTAACATCTTTAGGGGTTATAATCACTGACAGCTTTTATTTAAAGAGGTCATTTCAGCTGCCAAACTATGGTGTAAATCCTTAGAGCTGAAGTTTTATAGTAAATAGAGTATCTGGCTCCTCGAACTTTTGTTCTAGGACAAACATCTTTTCTAGAAAATTTATGTCCCAAATGACTACATTCCACTGTTGGTCTGGGGACATGTCCTCTTGGCGACAAGATACCTTCCTGGATGTCTCCCTCATGAAATTGGAGAGGCAGTTTGGTTAAGTGAAGAAAGCTGTGGTCTAAGAGCAGGGAATCATTGTCCTGGTTTTAGCACTACCAAGTTATCCTCTATTAAGTCACCTAGCTTCTTAGACTTTCAGTTTTCTCATATAAATCGGGATCACTCCCAATTTAAAGACACTAATAGTAAGAAAAACCTACAAAGATCAAAAGAAATAGGTTCTTACAAACAATGTGTTTGGTTAGAAGTCTTAGTTTTCACGTTTTGGGCTTGGTTTAGTGGAAAAAATTTAGATATGCATCTAATGATTCCGTTACGGCTACATGGTACTTGGTATTACAACTACTCATGGTACTTGGTGAAGATGGTGCTGACCTTTGGAGTTGCTGACCTTAGGAGGAGGCAAGTAAAACTTTTACTAGCAGCTCTGTATGATATGGTATGAGGACACACGCGTACACACACATCCAGTCCCTTCAGAAACAAAAACAAAACCTGTCCTCAAAAGCCTTGCCATCCAAATAGGTAATGGATCTCGAACATGAGAAAGACAAAAAAATATTCTGCCACATACAAACTAAATGATATCCTATAACAACAACAAACATATAACATTTACCATGCAGTAGGAACTATTGAAGCACTTTGCATGCATGACTGTATTCATTCCCCATTAACAGCCTTACGTGATAAATGCTATTAGTATCTTCATTTCACAAATTGGGAAAGTAAGATACAGAAAGTGTAACCTGTCCAAGGTCACAGTTAGTGTCAGAGCTGGAGTTCCATGCTAGCAACCATTCGGTGCCTCTTATGGGAGGCATGCCATCTCATATGACTGAAAATAATTTTGTCCTATTTCCTGCTACAATTCTGAGAATATATTTTGTGTGAATTAGGATTCTTATTTCCTATAACTTGATACTACAGAGTTCTTAGTTGCCAGACAATTTTTCTACTAATGATGAATTTATTTCTTATTGAAAGAAATTTAAATAAAAGTTGAGATGAGACTAACCATCTTGGTTTTTGTTTTGAAAAAAAAAAAAAAATTTGATTGATCCAGAAGATTCAGATAGGTATCTTTCAACAATACTATTTTAGAAAAAGGACAGAAATGAAATCTGAAAAATATTACAAACTGCAAATTCCACTTGCATAAGCTATTCCATTAACCTAGAATACTTTCTTCCTCCCTTTCTTCCTGGTCCTCATTCCCGTGAAGATTCATCTAAAACCTCACTTCCTACCAGGATGCCCCACCTGGCCATCACTCTTCTCTCCACTCCAGGTGATCTTAGAGTTCCTCCTCTATGCTCTGTGAAGTCATGGCACCTATGTGTCCTCTATTGTGATACTTGAACCCTTCCACATAGGTGTGTTTTCTGTCTCATCGTCTACATTTTAAACCTTTTGAGGAACAATGCCCTTTATCTTTATAACCTCGGCTTTTAGCATGGAACCGGCATTTCAACAGATGTGTGTAGAATGAATGCCCATAAACATTTTTATTGTTTTTCATGGCAGATTTTATATAAGTACCATCAGTCTCTTTGATGGAAGATAGCTAATGAAAGGGATCAGTGGTTAAATGATAACTGATCAATTCTGTGGTTATTGTAGTTGTTGTGTATTGTAACAGAACTCTAGTGAGGTGAAGTATATTTTGCTTCCTCAATTTTTGTGAGTCATCCATGAAGACAAAGGAGGCAAACCCATGTCCTTGAACCCTTGCCACTCTCTCCTCCTGCGGCTGTTTTGGCAGCAATCACCACCGGCCCCCACCCCTACTGGACTCATTAGCCAGAAAATGCAGCACAGCCAGATTACTTTCACTATGTGTCTTTGTCATCATTAGCCAGTGTTTTGCGCTACTAAGAAATGCCACACTGCACAAAGAGAAAAAATAAGCCTTCTGGATTTTATAAGAGAAAAATATGGGAGATTCAGGGCTGAATGAGATGGACATATACTCTAGCTTTCTTTTGACCACAGTTTGGAGGCTGCAGGAGCTCTTTGAAGTTTAAGATGGCAACCTTTCTAAGCAAGAGATGACTCTGTTCCAAGAAAGGTGGTGAATAGCAGGGGCCTACAGTTAACAATTCAAGAATAATCAGTTTATAAATTATAAAGTGGGCTAGATGGGCAATGGGTTTTAAGGAGGGCACTTGTTATGATGAGTTCTGGGTGTTATATGGAAGTAATGAATCACTGAATTCTACTCCAGAAACCAATATTGCACTGTAAGTTAGCTACCTAAAATTTAAAATAAAAAAGTAAATGACAGTGAACAACAAAACAAAGTGCTCTGCAGATTTTAATATATTTTTAGTGCCCTATACAGTGTCTATATGGAGTAAACACATATGTGTGAGGAAGGAAGGAATGAAAACTTATGTCTGTTCAAGAAAAAAGGAAGAGAATGTCCAGGAGCCAACTCAGTTCAACAAGCACAGAATGCAGACCAAGCCCCAGGTAGGATTCAGAGCATGTAAAGATGAGTCAGGAAGCTCTTCTGACCAGTCTATTGGAGGAGGGAATGGGAAATGAGGCCAGATATGCAGAACTCTGGAGAATACACCTATCAGGATATGAAGAGAGAACAAGAAAGGCTTGGGAGGGTTTACGGCATATGGTGACAGACACTTAGACTGTGGTGAATCTTCAAAATTAAGGTTTAATTACTATAATGATATAAACCCGAGTAGATCTAGATTCTGATATTTAGATTAGAAGATTAGAACTGATGTCTTGCTATAGGTTTCTCCTCTGTCTCCTTCTATATCATTTTGTGTTCCTAAGGAACAATGAAATAAAGGCAAAGAAATGTTATTTTTTGTTTTTTTTTTAAATTGTACTGTTTTTGGTGAGCTGGGGGAATGATCATCTTTCATTATAAACCCCTCATGTGGAGCTTTAATGTGACTCCCTCTAAGTTACAAACTTCAGTTTTTGTATGCTTATTTTCAAGACCCACTATACCACTGTTTGCTTCACAAGACAATAGACTGTCTTTTTTTATTTGTATTTTTTTGTTTTTGTAATTTAAATTCAATTAATATATAATATACTATTGGTTTCAGAAGTAGAGGTCAGTGATTCATCAGTCTTATATAATACCCAGTGCTCATTAGATCCCATGCCCTTCTTAATGTCCATCACCCAGTTACCCCATTCCTCCACCTCCCTCCCCTCCAGCAACCCTCAGTTTTTTTCCTATGATTAAGAGTCTCTTATTGTTTGTCTCCCTTTCTGGTTTTGTCTTGTTTTATTTTTTCCTCTCTTCTCCTATGTTCCTCTGTTTTGTTTCTTAAATACTACATATCAGTGAGATCATATAATTGTCTTTCTCTGATTAACTTATTTCATTTAGCATAATATCTTCTAGTTCCATCCATGTCATTGCAAATGGCAAGATTTCATTTTTTTTGATGTCTGAGTAATATCCCATTATATATATATACCACATCTTCTTTATCCATTCATCTGTTGAAGGACATCTGGGATCTTTCCATAGTTTGGCCATTGTGGACATTGCTGCTATGAACATTGGGATGCAGGTGCCCCTTTGGATCACCACATTTGTATCTTTGGGGTAAATACCCAGTAGTACAATTGCTGGGTTGTGTAGGGTAGCTCTATTTTCAACTTTTTGAGAAACCTCCATACTGTTTTCCAGAGTAGCTACACCAGCTTACATTCCTACCAACAGTGTAGGAGGGTTCCCCTTTTCCACATCCTCACCAACATCTGTTGTTTCCTGACTTGTTAGTTTTAGCCACTCTGACTGGTGTGAGGTGGTATCTCATTGAAGACACTAGACTGTCTTAAGATGTTCTGTCTGTCTCTGTGCCTCTGTGTTTCTGTCTCTGAATGGGTCTCTTTCTCTCTCTCCCACATACAAATACACTCACACATATGCATGTGTTCACATAATTTACATGGTCCTGTCTGGTGTCCAAATTTTTTTTCCAACTACTTCATAGATTTTTATTATTTTAACTAAAATATTTATAGAACCCCTTCTGTGTGCCTTATAATATGTGTGATGCCACAGAAGTATACTGATATCATATCTAGTTGAGGGGAAAATTATATATATAGGTTTTAAATGCTTAACGAAAAAAATATCTTTTTTGCTGCTTTTAATGAACTTCTTTAATATGTTATCTATTTGACTTTCAAGCAACTATCAATATCCTCATTTTAAGGATGAGGAAGCCAATATAGGGAGTTTAAACCATCCTGTGATCACACAGGTGGTATGTGACATGGTCAGGACAACAAGTCACATCTTATAAAATCTGATCCAGTGTTCCACAGTTGCTTCATTTGTCCTCAGGACAAGACCAGGTAGAGGTAAATGCTCATATTTTCATAAAGGGACTCTGGATCACAGGACTTAGAACCAAATTATTCTCTTGGGAGAGGCAAGCAGAGAGTCTAAAAATGAATGGGGCACAGGGCCAAAGTGGAAGAATGGCTCAGTGGAAAAGAAGCCAAAACAAGAATGAACAATGCTGAGTGGACATGGGAAAGGAACCAGCTGTGGGGATGGTGCAAAATGGATAGCCATACCTGCCAAATTTGTATATGATTGAAGCAGGGTGATCAGTAACTGAAAGATGAAATTTTCTTCCAGGAAAAGATTTCACATCTCTGTCCTACCAATGTTAAGACCCAATAGGGGCCAAATACTAATTAGATGACTGGGTACATGTAGATCTATCTAAACCTTGGGCAAGCCAAGTTTAAGGAAGAGGAAACATAAAAAAATAAAAGGAAAAAGAAAGAAAGAGGAGACACTTCTCCCTAAATTAATTGAACATAAAATCTATCAAAATGCCAGCAGAAATCAAGAAGCTAATCCAAACATTTATATGGAAATATAGAGAACCAAGATTAGGCAAACAAATTTGAAAAGAAGAATAAAGTTGAAGGACTTTCACTTTCAAATTTCAAAAATTACTATAAAGCTACAGTAATCAAAACAGTATGGTGCTGGCATAAGGATAGACAAATAGGTCAATAGAACAGAACTGAGAGTCCAAAAATAAGCCCTTATATTTAAAATAAATTGCCAAAGCAGTTTATTAGGAGAATGGATAATCCTTTCAACAAATGGCATGGAGACAATATCTACATACAAAAATATTAATTTAGATCCTTACATCATACACAAAACTCAAAAGTGATCATAGACCTAAATGTAGGAGAGAAATTTATAAACTTTTTAGATGAAAAGAGGAGGGAGGAGTTAAGGTGGAGGAGGAGGAGGAGGATCCTGAGCTTGTCTAACACAGGTAGATAGTAATGAAGTTATTCTGAACACCCAGGAAGTCAATCAGAGGTGTGAGAGAACAAAAATTGCAAGTCTATAAATAGAAAAACAGCCATCTTTTGGAACGTAGGAGTTATGGAAGTTCTCTTGGGGGAGACATAGCTGTGTATGCAGCGGCGGGGAGGAGCCCACTTATGGAGTCTACCACAAAATATTAGAAGCAACAGAAGACGAAATCTGAACTTTTAAGTTCACTACCATGGGGGATGTACCTGGATTAAAGGTACCCAGGTTGGCAAAGAGGGACAGAATCCCTGGAGTAACAGGGTGGTCTGAGGATCCCCTGGGTCACAGGAAGAACAGGTGGTGCTAAGGTGTTTCACTGTTCCTAGGCCTAGGACCTGGGAATCCGACAGAGAGTAGCAGGTCTTGGTTACCAGCTTTCTGCTATAAACTGCAAACCTCTTTGTGGTCATGTGACCACTTTCCTGGAATGGATTGGCAAGCATGGTAAGAACCTCTCCTGGAGGAACAGTGTGGGTCCAAGCTGCTGGCATCCCTGAAATTTGGAATTTTGAAACTCGGTCAAGCACTAGAGATAAAAAAGACTGGACATGGGCAGGGTGAACAGGATTCAGATGGAACTGGAAAACAAATAGGGTGATTGATTACTTTTCTGTGAGGACTCACTAAAGAGTAGGGGGCATGAACTTACAGCTCTGAGGCTAGAGCGCAGGGCACAGCCATTTTCATCCTCATCCCTGAAAGCCTTCAGGGAGCAAAGCAATGCAACCTAGTGGAGGCTGGAGCCATGTACACTAAGCCCCACCCCGCTGTGCCCTGTAGAAGCATTCCACTGAAACAAGTCAGCCGGAGAATCAGCCCAGCAGGCACCTCTCCCAGAAGACCAGCACAAAAAATGCATTAGCGCCAATTTCATGGATCATAGAGTGCCACAAAGCTTCAGCTCTAGGTGAAATAGGATTGAGTTTCCTTTTTACTTTTATCCTTTATTTATTTTATTTTTTATTATTCATTTATTTTCTTATATTTCAATTCCTTTTTTAAATATTTTATTTTTTAATTTATATATATACACTTTTCATATATATATCTATTTATTTTTTATCTACTTTTATTTTATTTTGGGATCGGATTCTTTAAGAAGCAACCAAAAATCTAGGTTTTTTTTGGGGGGGGGAGGAGGTCTTGTTTTGTGTTTTTTTTCTTGTTTTTTTTTTGTTTTGTTTTTTTGTTGTTGTTTTTGCTGTTCTTTTTTTCTCTTTTCTTTTCTGGACAAAATGACAAGATGGAGGAATTCACCCCAAAAGAAAGAATATGAGGTAGAACTCATGGCCATGGTTTTAATCAATACAGATATAAGTAAGATGTCTGAATTAGATTTTAAAACAATTATAAGGATATTAGCTGGGCTTAAAAAAAAAACATGGGAGACTCTAGAGAATCCCTACTATAGAGATAAAATAACTAAAATCTAATCAGGCAAAAATTAAAAATGCTATAACCAAGATGCAAACCCAAAAGGAGGCCATAAAAATGAGGATGGAAGAAGCAGAGGAGTGAATCAGTGATATAGAACAGAAAATTGTGGAAAATAATGAAGCTGAAAAGAAGAGGGAAAGGAAGGTAATGGACCACAAAGGTAGACTTAGAGAGCTCAGCAACTTAGTAAAATATAATAACATTTATATCATAGGAGTCCCAGAAGATGGAGAGAGAGATAAAGGGGTAGAAGACTTATTCAAACAAATTGTAGCTGAAACCTTTCCTAATATGGGGACAGACACAAACCCCAAAATCCAAGAAGCACAGAGAACTCCTATTAAATTCAACAAAAGCTGGCCATTGCCAAAGCATATCATAGTCAAATTCACAAAATACACAGACGAGGAAAGAATCCCAAAAGGGAAAAAAAGTCCTTAACCTGCAAGGGAAGACAGATCAGGTTCACAGGGGATCTGTCCACGGAGACTTGGCAGTCCAGAAAGGAGTGGAAGGAAATACTCAACATGCTGAATGAGAAGAATATGCAGCCGAGAATTCTTTATCTAGCAAGGCTGTCATTCAAAATAGAAGGAAAGAGAAAGAGTTTCCCAGACAAAGACTAAAGGAGTTCATGACCATTAAACCAGCCCTGTAAGAAATTTTAAGGGGGACTCTTTGAGTGGAGAAAAAAAAGACCAAAAGCAACAAAGACTAGAAAGGACCAGAAAACATCACCAGAAACACCAACTCTACAGGTAACACAGTGGCACTAAATTCATATCTCCCTATAATAACTCTGAATGTAAATGGACTAAATGCACCAACCAAAAGACATAGGTTATCAGAATGCATTTAAAAAAAAAAAAAAGAAAAATCCAAGATCCATCTATATGCTGCCTACAAGAAACTCATTTTAGATTTAAAGACACATGCAGAATGAAAGTGAGGGGATGGAGAACCATCTATCATGCAAATGGACATCAAAAGAAAACCAGAGTAGCCATACTTATATCAGAGAAACTAGATTTTAAACTAAAGACTGTAACAAGAGTTGAAGAAAGGCATTATATCATAACCAAGGAGTCTATCCATCAAGAAGATTTCACAATTATAAATATTTATGCCCCCAACTTGGGAACACCCAAATATGTAAATTAATTAATAACAAACATAAACTCATTGATGATAATACTGTGATAGGGGACACTTATACCCCACTTACAGCAATGGACAGATCATCTAAGGAGAAAATCAACAAGGAAATAAAGGCTTTGAATGACACACTGGACCAGATGGACTTAACAGATACATATGGTCAGAACATTTAATCCTAAAGCAGCAGAGTACACATTCTTCTCCAGTGCACATGGAACATTCTTCAGAATAGATCACATATTGGGTCACAAATCAGCCCTCAACAAGTATAAAAAGATCGAGATCATACCAGGCATATATTCTGATCACAATGCTATGAAACTGGAAGTCAACCACAAGAAGAAATTTGGGAAGACCTCAAATACATGGAGGTTAAAGAACATCCTACTAAAGAATGAATGGGTTAATGAGGAAATAAAGGAAGA
The DNA here is from genome assembly GCF_009762305.2 of Zalophus californianus. Lineage (NCBI taxonomy): Eukaryota > Metazoa > Chordata > Mammalia > Carnivora > Otariidae > Zalophus > Zalophus californianus. The sequence continues at coordinate 57,367,702 of NC_045597.1, forward strand.
ATTTTAAAAAATACGTGGAAGCAAGTGAAAATGAAAGCATGACAGCCCAAAACCTTTGGGGAGCAGCAAAAGCAATCCTAAGCAGGAAGTATGTTGCAGTACAGGCCTACCTCAAGAAGCAAGAAAAGTCTCATATACACAGCCTAACCTTACACCTAAATGAGCTAGAAAAGAAACAGCAAATAAAGCCTAAAGTCATCAGAAGAAGGGAAATAATAAAGATTAGAACAGAAATCAATGATAGAGAAACAACAACAACAAAAAAACCCAGTAGCCAGATTAATGAAACTCAGCTGGTTTCTCAAAAGAATTAATAAAATTGATAAATCCCAGCCAAACTTATCAAAAAAGAAAAGAAAAAGGAACCAATTTGATAAAATCACGAATGAAAGAGGAGAGATCACAACCAACACCACAGAAATACAAATTATAAGAGAATGCTGTGAAAAATTATATGCCAACAAACTGGGCAACCTCAAAGAAATGGACAAATTCCTAGAAACTTACAAACTACCAAAACTGAGACAGGAAGAACTAGAAAATTTGAACAGACCCACAATCAACAAAGAAAACAAATCAGTAATCAAAAATCTCCCAACAGGGGAGACTGGGTGGCACAGTTGGTTAAGCATCCGATTCTTGGTTTTGGCTCATGTTGTGATCTCAAGGTCATCAGATTGAGCCCCATATCAGACTCCACACTCAGTGCAGAGTCTGCTTAGGTTTCTCTCTCTCTCTGCTCCTCCCCCCTGCTCGCTCTCTCTCAAATAAATAAATAAATCTTTTAAAAAAATCTCCCAACAAACAAAAGTCCTGGGCCGGATGGTTTCCCAGGGAAATTCTGCCAGACGTGTAAATAGGTCTGCCAGACCTATTCTTCTCAAACTGTTCCAAAACCTAAAAATGGAAGGAGAACTTCCAAACTCATTCAACAAAGCCAGCATTACCTTGATTTCAAAACCAGACAAAGACCCCACTAGCAAGGAGAATTACAAGCCAATATCCCTGATGAACATGGATGCAAAAATTCTCAATAAAATACTCACAAATTTAATTCAATAGTACATTAAAAGAATGATTCACCACAATCAGGTGGGATTTATTTCTGGACTGCCGGGGTGGTTCAATATTCACAAATCAATCAATATGATACACCATATTAATGAAAGAAAGAGTAAGAACCATATGATCCTCTCAATAGATGCAGAAAAAGTATTTGACAAATCATCCTTTCCTGATAAAAATCTTAAAAAATAGGGATAGGGGCGCCTGGGTGGCTCAGTTGGTTAAGCAACTGCCTTCGGCTCAGGTCATGATCCTGGAGTCCCAGGATCGAGTCCCACATTGGGCTCCCTGCTCAGCAGAGAGTCTGCTTCTCCCTCTGACCCTCTTCCCTCTTGTGCTCTCTGTCTCTCATTCTCTCTCTCTCTCAAATAAATAAAATCTTTAAAAAAATAGGGATAGATGAAACACCTTAACATCATAAAGGCCATATACGAAAGACCCACAGCTAATATGATCCCCAGTGGGGTAAAACTGATAGCCTTTCCCCTATGGTCAGGAACAAGGCAAGGATGTCCACTCTTACCATTACTATTTAACATAATACTGGAAATCTTAGCCTCAGTCAGACAATAAAAAGAAATAAAAGGCATCAGGGGTGCCTGGGTGGCTCAGTCTGTTAAGTATCTGCCATTGGCTCAGGTCATGATCCCAGGGTCCTGGGATCGAGCCCTGCATTGGGCTCCCTGCTCAGCGGGAAGCCTGCTTCTCCTTCTCCCACTCCCCCTGCTCATGTTCCCTCTCTCACTGTGTCTGTCTCTGTCAAATAAATAATAAAATCTTAAAAAATATCATTGGGTAAGGAGCTGATATAAACTCAATGTGCAGAAATCTGTTGCATTTCTGTATACCAGTAATGAAGCAGCAGAAAAAGAAGTCAAGGAATTGACCCCATTTGCAATTGCACCAAAAACAACTAAAAAAACTTCTTTACTAACTAAAGAAGTAAAAGATGGATACTCTGAAAACAATAGAACACTTATGAAAAAAAATTGAAGAGGACACAAAGAAATGAAAAAGCATTCCATGTTCATGGATTGGAAGAACAAACATTGTTAGAATGTCTATACTACCCAAGGCAATCTACACATTTAATGCAATCTCCATCAAAATACCACCAGCATTTTTCACAGAGCTAGAACAAACAATTCTAAATTTGTATGGAACCACAAAAGACCCCAAATAGCCAAAGAAATTCTGAAAAAGAAAAACAAAACTAGAAGCATCATGATTCCAGATTTCAAGCTATATTACAAAGCTGTAGTCATCAATACAGTATGGTATTAGCACAAAAATAAACACAGATCAATGGAACAGAGTAGAGAACCCAGAAATGGACCCACAACTATGTTCAACTAATTTTTGACAAAGCAGGAAAGAATATCCAATGGAAAAAAAAAAGTCTCTTCAACAAATGGTGTTGGAAAAATTGGACAGCCACATGCAGAAGAATGAAACTGGACCATTTCCTTACAACACACACAAAAATAGACTCAAAATGGTTGAAAGACCTAAATGTGAGACAGGAGTCCATCAAAATCCTAGAGAACACAGGCAGAAACCTCTTTGACCTTGGCCATAGCAACTTCTTACAAGACACATCACCACAGGCAAGGGAAACAAAAGCAAACATGAACTCTTGGGACTTCATCAAGATAAAAAGCTTCTGCACAGCAAAGGAAACAATCAACAAACCTAATAGGCAGCCTACAGAATGGGAGAAAATATTTGCAAATGACATATTTGATAAAGGGTTAGTGTCCAAAATCTACAAAGAACTTACCAAACTCAACACCCAAAAAACAAATAACCCAGTTAAGAGATGGGCAGATGATGTGAATAGACATTTTTCCAAAGAAGACATACAGATGGCCAACAGACATATGAAAAGATTCTCAACATCACTCATCATCAGGTAAATACAAATCAAAACCATAATGAGGTACCATCTCACACCTGTCAGGGCAGCTAAAATTAACAACACGAGAAACAACAGGTGTTGGAGAGAATGAGGAGAAAGGGGAACCCTCTCACACTGTTGGTGGGAATGCAAACTAGGCGGCCACTCTGGAAAACAGTGTGGAGGTTCCTCAAAATGTTAAAAATAGAACTATACTACAATCCAGCAATTGGACTACTAGGTATTTACCCAAACTGTACAAAAATATAGATTTAAAGGGGTACATGCACCCCAATGTTTATAGTAGCATTAACAACAATAGCCAAACCTCCACAATGGAATATTACTCAGGCTTCAAAAAGAATGAATTCTTGCCATTTTCAATGATATGAATGAAGTTAGAGTATATTATTCTAAGTGAAATGAGTCAGAGAAAGACAAATACCATATTATCTCATTCATGTGGAATTTAAGAAATAAAACAGATGATCACATGTGAAGGGGGAAAAGGAAAAAAAGGTGAGAGAGAACAAGCCATAAGGGACTCAACAATAGAGAACAAACTGAGGGTTGCTGTAGAGAAGGTGGGTGTGGGATGGGTTAAATGGGTGATGGGTATTAAGGAGGGCACTTGTTGTGATGAGCACTGGGTGTTGCATGTAAGTGATGAATCAATGAATTCTATGCCAGAAACCAATATTGCACTCTGTATGTTAACTACCTAAAATTTAAATTAAAAAAAAGAAAGAAAAAAGTCTTTATGACATTGGGTTAGGCAAAATATTCTTGATAATGCACCAAAAACATGAACCAGGAAGGAAACAGAATGGGCTTCATCTCATACTTTTGGATTCTATTTAAGCAGTGCTGTAAAGATGAAAGAGAAGTGGTGTACATTGAGTGAATGGAAACTTCTTTGTGTCAGTAATCTTTTTGTTCATTCTCTGATCTGGACCAGTAAACCCAGTGATTACCAGTAATTACACCCAGTAATTACAATTACTGGCAGTAGTAATTGTGGTAGTTTCCTATGGCTGCTATAACAAATGATCACAAAGTAGTGGCTTAAAGTTAGGCAAATGTATTATCTTATAGTTCTAGAAGTCAGAAGTCCAAAATCAGCCTCACTGGACTAATGTCAAGGTGTCAGAAGGACTGGTTCCTTCTGGAGGCTCTAGAGTAGAATCCTTTTTCTGGCCTCTTCCAGCTTCTACAGACCACATGTATTCCTTTACTCATGGCCCTTTCCTTCATCTTCATGGTCAGCAGCACAGACTTCACTTTCTCTCTTTCTGACATTTGCTTCCATCATTACATTGTTTTCTCTCCCTGACCTTTCTGCCTCCCTCTAATAAAGACCCTTATAATTACATTGGGTCCACTGAATAATCTAGGATAATTATTGCATCTCAAGGCACTTAATTTAATCATCTACAAGGTCCTTTTTGTCATGTAAAGTAATATTTTACAGGTTCCAGGGTTAGGAATGGACATATTTAGGGGATTACTATTCAGCCTACCACAGTAATTAATAGTATCATTAAAAATGTTAATTCTGAAGTTATGTAGCATATTGATTCTTTTGGGAGATACAATGAAACCAAACATAATAACATTTTATATATGATTTAATCCTAATAAAATTTTCTGTTTTGAAGCAATTTGTGTGTGTGTGTGTGTGTGTGTGTGTGTGTGTGTTAAGGCGTCTGTCAGATTTCAAAGCTGATTCTTCACTTCTACTTTGATACTAAAAATACCATCAAATGCAAAATACAGATATAGGGATCATGGAATGAGTAGACCATCACATTCTCAGTCTTCAGTGTGTTCAGGAAAGGGTATACTTTAGGGTGATTGTAGGACACCATCTGGTAGACTGTTTAGAAGGACATCTTTAATTTTTATGGTTTTCTTAAACATCTGGTTTCTTCTAGTAGATTTGCAGTCAGAGAACTTTTAATTTTCTTTTGAGTTCTTGAAATAATTACTCCTGTCATACTTTTGCAGTTTCTACTTGATTTCCCAGCTAAGTGTTGAGATTATTTTAAATCCCAGTGTTAGATTTTATAACTTTCTCTAATACAGTAGTATTGACATTCCCCCACATTAACAATTTCACAGTATCTTATTGAACAGAGCGGGATTTAGCCCAGAAAGATGATGTATATCCTGGTTTGAGAAGTTTGATATTTTAACATCTGTATCCTGGCATTCTACTCTATAGTTATTATTCTCCAAGGGAAGATATATTCATCTATTCATTCTTATTTATGTTTTGCTTTGTTCTAAAAAGGCTTTAAGAAATTTTGTTCATTTGAAAATATGTGTCTGGAGCAACTTAGTTTTATGTATAAATCTCAGTGGCATTTTTAAAGTTTCCCATTGAAACTCTCCAACTCAGAGGTGAGAAAAGCTTCCAGGATTCTTTAGAGCCCTATTTTTAACTCACGTGTCTATAATTTATCTCAGATTGTGGACTGGAGTTGGCACACCAATAGCTAATATCATGGAGTGCTCTCCTGGATACATGCCTAGGACAGTGTAAGCTCCCTCCGCTGTCCCTGAAATCTGATTTGTGTCCTAACATGCTTAGTGCCCAGGGTGAGTCTCTGGCTAGGGTGGGTGCAGGTGCTCCTAGTTGGGTAACCTGTTCAGCCAGGTGCTGAAAGGTTGATACCTACTCTGTCGTTGGGGATTCCACATGGCTCAGGTCTGAAATTCATTCTCATGCTGAAGTAGTTTACTTGAAGGATTATCTTGGTTAATCTCATAACATTCATAGGAAGTACACATCATAGTTATCCCCATTTTACAGGTGAGGATGCTGAGATCAGAAATAATTTTTCCATCCCCTCCATTCCCTTTGGCACTTGTCCTGTCTATAGTTTAAGGTATTGTTTAAAAGCATGGGCTTAGGGGTCTATCAGAATTCAAATCCTAGGCTTAGCACTTACTAGTTTAGTAACCTTAAGCAAGATAGTTAACTTATCTGTGCCTCAGTTTCCCTACCTATAAAACAAAAGAAGTATCAGTGCCTTTCTCAAAGGGTCATCACAAGATCACAAGGGCCTATAAATTTTCTAGAACAACACCTGGCATGATGCAGATATTAACTAAATCTCAGTTCTTATTTTTATTGTTTTTCACTTCATTCTTTGTATTACAGCATTTTGTATGTGATTTTTTGCCCCTGTTAGAAAGTAAGCTCTTTGGGGGCTCCAGAGTGGCTCAGTCAATTAAGCCTCTTGGTTGTGGCTCAGGTCATGGGATTGAGCCCCATGTTGGGTTCTGTGCCTGGTGCAGAGTCTGCTTCAGATTCTTTCTCCCTCTCCCTCTGCTCACTCTCTCTCTTTATCTCAAATAAATAAATAAAATCTTTTTTATTTTTATTTTTTTTTATTATGTTAAGTTAGCCATGATCTCATAGTCATGAGATTGAGCCCCATGTTGGGTTCTGTGCTTGGTGCAGCGTCTGCTTCACATTCTTTCTCCCTCTCCCTTCTTCTCTCTCTCTTCATCTCAAATAAATAAAATCTTTTTTTTTTTTAATGTTAAGTCAGCCACATACAGTACATCATTTGAGAGCTTTTCCTTTAAGGTCTGGAACATGACAGGGATGCCCATTCTCACCGCTATTGTTCAACATAGTACTAGAAGTCCTAGCATCTGACAACAAAAAAGAAATAAAAGGCATTCAAATTGGCAAAGAAGAAGTCAAACTCTTTCTCTTCATAAATGACATCATACTTTATGTAGAAAACCTAAAAGATTCTACCCCCAAATTACTAGAACTCATACAGCAATTCAGTAATGTGGCAGGATACAAAGTCAATGCACAGAAATCAGTTGCTTTTCTATACACTAACAATATAACTGTAGAAAGAGAAATTAGGGAATCAATTCCATCTACAGTAGCACCAAAAACCATAGGATACCTAGGAATAAACCTAACCAAAGAGGAAAACGATCTATACTCTAGAAACTACAGAACACTTATGAAAGAAATTGAGAAAGACACAAAAAGATGGAAAAACATTCCATGCTCATGGATTAGAAGGATAAACATTGTTAAAATGTCTATGCTGTCCAGAGCAATCTACACTTTCAATGCTATCTCTGTTAAAATACCATGAGCATTTTTCAAAGAGCTGGAACAAACAATCCTAAAATTTGTATAGAACTTGAAAAGACCCCGAATCATCCAGACAATGTTGAAAAAGAAAAACAAAGCTGGGGGCATCATGTGGCCTAACTTCAAGCTTTATTACAAAGTTGTGATCACCGAGACAGCATGGTACTGGCACAAAAACAGACACCTAGATCAATGGAACAGAATAGAGAACCCAGAAATGGACCCTCAACTCTATGGTCAACTAGTCTTTGACAAATCAGGAAAAATATCCAATGGAAAAAAGACGGTCTCTTCAATAAATGGTGCTGAGGAAAATGGACAGCTATGTACAGAAGAATGAAACTGGACCATTCTTTTACACCATACACAAAGATAAACCCAAAATGGATGAAAGACCTGAATGTGAGACAGGAATCCATCAAAATCCTACAGGAGAACATAGGTGGTAACCTCTTAGACATTGGACACAGCAACTTCTTTCAAGATACGTCTCCAAAGGCAAGGAAAACAAAAGCAAAAATGAATATTGGGACTTCGTCAAAAGAAAAAGCTTCTGTACAGCAAAGGAAATAGTCAACAAAACAAAGAGGCAACCTACAGAATGGGAGAAGATACTTGCAAATGACATTATAGATAAAGGGCTGGTATCCAAGATCTATAAAGAACTTCTCAAACTCAACACCCAAATAAATAAAGTCTTAAAAATAAAAGTAAGCTCTTTGAAGAAGAGCTTACTTCCCTGCCTTATTTATCTTGATTCCCTTGACCTAGGACAGAACAGTCCCTCAATATTTATTCAATTTGTGATTTACTTAAACACAGTTGCTGTCCATATTTATTGTCATCAGAAGAGGTCCAAACTTGTTTTCATACAGGAGGGAGACCAAATTAAATGATGTGGTTACTGTTAGCCTAAATAGGCACACAGTGCTATGTACTGATGGCTAGTGTGAACAGATTCCATAGAAAGAAGGGACTATTTCTCTGGTGACTTACTTTTATTGGCTCCTGCCATTGCTGGTTACACTTCTCTTGCATAATGAATGCTCACTAATTGTATCCAAAGAACTTTTTTTTTCTCCTTAGCTGCTATTTCATTAATTTGTGTGGAATTCCTTTTTCAAAATCTGTCCTAGGCAAAAGAAAATAAGATTTGAGGAAAATCGCAAAGTAATTAAGGTCTTGTTGAAATAGCTGGTGCTAGGGGCAGAATATATGGAAAATGTTTAGATATACAGATTGCCATATCTGAAGGGTATATATCCAAAGAGCCCATGCAATTTAACTAGTTAATCAAGTTACTGCTAGTTGTTTTCTAAGGTCTATAGACAATTAGAAAAGTGTTTTTAGCATTTGAAAGGAATCAAATCCAGTGCATAACTGTACCCAAGAAAAGGTTGATCCAAGTAATTTGTTCAATAAGTCTTAGCATGAGGGTTTTTGGAACCTCTCATTTGGTTTGTACACTGGAATAAAATTTCATCCTTCATATGCAAAGTATTATTATTAATGGAAGAAATAAGCTCATAAACCCTAAAAGTTATAAAACTGGTATTATGGACATGTTATTTAAATTCATTAAGATTAACTGGACAACTAACATGAGTTCTTGTAATCTGAATCTATAATCACTTGTGCCCATAATAATAGCAGTAGTTATCATTTGTTAAAAACTTACTATGTACTGGGTTCTTTATATTTTATATCTGACTTAATATTCACTGCATTTCTAAGAATTCTGATTTCCATTTCATAGGTTAAGAGAGATTAAGTGGCTTGTTCAAGATCACACAGCTCCTAAGAGGCCTGTGCCTCTTAGACTTTTGGCCCATTTCTAGTTGACTCTGGAACCTTGCTCTTGACCTTAAACCCACTATGCCCTGTTTTCTGTACTGCCTCCCACAGAGATTCTTACTTCCCTGGAATCCCAATGCAATGCTTGGCCCTCTGTATTTCTTGTATACTCTCATTCTCAGTACTTTACAGTGTGTTTGGGGGAATCAATGTGATCTGAGGAATATGACCCCTTTAAGTACATGATAAGTCATGATGATATGAGTTCTTCAAAACTCAGTAATTCTGATATCATCACACTCAGGCTGTTGTGAACAATAACCATACTCTGCTCTCATGGTAGTGGATCCTTAAGGGTTGATGGGAAAGCAGTATTTGATGTGCTGTGACACCTGCGGACCACCTCCTTATTCTCTGAAAATAAACATCCCATCCTCCTTTCCAAAAGAAATCAATAACTTTTGCCATATTTGTTATTTTTCATAAAGCACAGATGTCTCATTTTAGTACTTAAAAGAATCTTAAATATCAGGATAACCTTGTTCATTTTAAAGACAAATCCCAGAAGAGTTGTAGCAATACAGGCATATTCATGTGCACATGCATCAAGCAAGCGCAGCTACACTGTGATTCCTATTCATTCACGTAGTCCTTCATTCACTGATTCCATAAATACTTACTGATCACTGACTGAGTGTCAATGTACTATGTGAATTCCTGAGGAGTCATCGTCTCATTCCTTAAACACTTAGAGCCCAGGGAATGGATGCTGACAAGACAACAGACAATATCAAATCTGGGCAGAAGTGGTAAACAGGGAAATACAGAGTTCTTGGGGAGTATACTGGAGGGGCATCTTACCCACCTAGAGGAAGTGATGTCAAAGCTGGACTTGAAGAATGAGTAGAAGGTAGTCAGGGATGACAATAGTAAATTCATGTGTCCCAATTCCCATTGATGATAACTGACTCAGAGAAGAGGAAATAGTCATTTCAGGCTTCCAACCTCGAGAGATGTGCTGAAAAGATTGCTTGTCTGCTGAGAACGTGGATTTTTGTAAAAAGAAATCTCTTGAAAGGCTTAGTAGGAGTTACATCATTAATTTTGAGATGGAAGGAATCCAGGTGAGAAAAGCATCATAGACTTAGGCTGATACTTCTGGCATGTGGGTAACGGATGAGAGTAGATATTTTCCACAGGAAGGGTTACTTTTGAGACAGGGAGCAGCATCCTAGTTTTAGCAGATGGAGTAAGATCTTTTGGTAAGACTGACTTCTCAGGATTCACAGCAGTCAAAAATAAGAGTGAGACCCTCACAATGGGAGGCACAAGTTATCTTCACTAGGAGCTAGTCTCCCATCCTTGGTACATTTTTCCGTGGTGAATGTGCTGGTTACTTGAACATTTGCTCCACCCCAGATACATTTTCTTTCCCTAGTAGGCTTATTCTTACCATCTGAACTCCCTTTCTTTCTGTCTTCTGATTTAATTCAGTGAAAGAAAAATATTGCTAGGTGATCAGAGAGTGGGAAAAGAAGAGTGTTTGGAGTATTTTCCCCCCACTCTCACCCAGCCTTATCTCTTCTGTATTCCTCTGTGAGCAGCATCTGCTGGGCAAAACTTCCTCCACAACTCTGCCTCCCACTGAGCTTCAGGAACACTATTTCTTCCCACTACCCCATCAGCCTTAGGTTGGCAATGGTTTCCTAGAGTTGTCAGTCTTTGGTTCTTCCACATCTGTTGCTTTCCCCTTACCACCGTCCATATCTCTGTAGCTAGTCCATCATTAAAATCTCTATTTTCTGCCAGGCCCCTGATTGATACAGTGACTCAACAATGTTAACTCTACTTTCCATTTTATTTTGATGAGTGGGAACATGTAATTCTCAATGCGAGATACCCAATGGCTATGAAGATTTTACACAAAGCAGTATGCTTGTCATCTGAATCAGAAGTCAGTTTTGATCTTCTACAAGAGAAGAGAAACAGACTGGGTCTCTAGAGCCAGGTGCTATAACAGGTATAAGGAGTTAGCTTTTGCAACAATACCATGCTGTGCATCGCACCCATTTTATAGATTATTATAGGGTTGAAGAAAATTAGAAAACTTGCTTAATATCACACATACCTGGTAAATGACAGTTTTAAATTGGTTTGGGTTTTAAATTGGTTCTATCTAACTCCAAAACCTATGTTCTTTTACATGAGCTGTTCCCACTTAATTTACAGACTCTTCTGACTTGAAATACTCCTTGGTTTCAATTTATGTGATTACCTATATCTGAATATTTCTCTGTCACCTCAAGATAAATCTCTTGCTCTTGCTCTCACTCTCATCTTTTTTTCTCTGCCCCAGTGTCCCAACCCAGCAAGGGTTTCAGGGTTCTGTTTGTTCCAGGAGCTCAGAAGCTCAGAGAGCCACTCAACTCTCCCCTTAACCAAACTCTCCATACACAATGAATCATAAAATGTAGAGTGGTTCTAGCACACTGTGAAATCTGAAATGAGATTGGAGAACTAGGGAGCCAGGATTAAGATAGTAAAAAAGGTTTTCAGACAAATAAAACCTGAGGAAATTTGTTGCCAACAGGTCTACACTGTAAGAAAGGCAAAAGCAAATTCTTCAAGTGGATGAGGCCAAATGGCAACTCAAATCTGTGAGAAGGGATGATGAGCATTGGGTTTGGTCAATACATGGGTAATTTTTTTTTTAATTTCTAAGTGATTTCTTTAAAAGTCTATAAAGTGCTTAAAGCAAAATTTACAAAAATATTTTGGGAATTTAAAATGGAAGCAGAAATATATAATAACAACACAAGGAATAGGGTAAATGGGGTTATACTTTTGGAGAGTTCTTACAGACTATGATAAGTTACAAATGTTTATTATAATATCTATATCTATATAATACCTATACCTATAGCTACCGTAAAGGAAACCAGTAAAAAGATTGATCAAAGGGTTATAACTAGTCTGTAGAAAAGAGTAACATAGTGGACCTGAGACTGTTTGGTACCCTGTTAGAAGGTGGAGGAGGGCCAGTAAAATATCCTCCAGACTGAGAAGGTACTTGAATACTGAAAAATGAAGCAAGCCACTCCATACTCTCTTTACACAGAGTCTTATTTAGGGTAACTTACTAACAGGGGATCTGGCAGACAGATGATCCAGACAGTGCACAGCTATTCTCTACCCCCCATTCTCTGCCACATTAGGAACTTAATCTCCAGCTATTATAGAGTGAAGGGCATGATTGTGTGGTCACAAGGTAGTTATCTAAAGTGGGGTCATCTGTGCACCAGAGAATCTCTACTAGTTATTTAAAGTGGCACCTTTTGTCTGCCATTTTAGGGAAAATCAGAACAAGTCTTCCTTCGTTCCGGTCAGAGTATACATTAATCTCCATGAGACCTAGAACATGTAGTCCAGAGGGAGGTCATTGTGTGGACATGAACAAGATGGAGGGCCAAAGATGAAGTCAGTATTGTCAGCATTTCTACATACCCTTAGAAAGTCGTGCTTGCAAGGTTGGCCTTTGGCTTGTCTTGGAATTTGGATTTTGTTGGAGTTCTCACTGTTCCCTAAGTGTGGAAACAAAGTTTATGCTAAACACTTGCCTTTCTTCTGGGAATTGGGAATTTTGGAACACATCGGGCAAAAGGTGCCTACATAACCTGATCGCAGTAAAACCCTTTGGTACTAAGACTCTAAAGAACTTTTGTGGTAGACGACATTTCAGATGTGTTGTCACATTTCATTGCTGAAAGAATTAAATGCCTTTTATGTGACTCTACTGAGAGAGAATTTGCTCTATTTTCTTCAGATGTCACTCCGTATGTCTTTTGCCTTCGCTGATTTTATGTTGTATCCCTTCACTGCAATAAATCATAGCTATGAATATGACTATGTGGTAAGTCATGTAAGCAAATAATCAAAATAGGGTGGTCTTGGGGACCCCCAATACAACTAGTAAGGCAATAGTGAAATAAAATGAAGAAAAATGCTTGTTTAATATAAAAAAATACTTAAGGGAAGAACAACTAACTAAAAGTACATAGGACAAATATTAAACAAATAGCAAGATTATAGACTTAAACCCAATATCCATAATTTTATTAAATATAAATGGAATAAACCCTTCATTAAAAACAGATTCAAAATTTCTGGAACTATATTTTTTCTCATACTTAATTTTTCAATGTGGCACAAAAGATGTTTACTGATATCTTAAGTTTCTCTGTAATAAGCCAAAAGTGGATAAGCCTGTGTTCAGTAATGTTTCATTATTTTCTCATATTTAGAACTGATCTAGATATTCAATGATAATCCATAATTTTACTTAGTAAACTCCCAACTTTCGGATTCTAAAATCTCTCATTTTACTCTCTACAGTGTAGGGATAGAGGGATACCTCAATATCATAAAAGCCATCTGCAAAAATCCCACAGTGGGGAAAACTGAGAGCTTTTCCCCTAAGGTCAGGAACATGACAGGGATGCCCAGTCTCACCACTATTGTTCAACATAGTACTAAAAGTCCTAGCCTCAGCAATCAGACAATGAAAAGAAATAAAAGGCATTCAAATTGGCAAAGAAGTCAAACTATCATTCTTTACAGATGACATGATACTTTATGTGGAAAACCCAAAAGACTCCATCCCAAAATTGCTAGAACTCATAGAGCATTTGAGTAACGTGGGAGGATATAAAATCAACACATAGAAATCAGTTGCATTTCTATAAACTAACAATGAGACAGAAGAAAGAGAACTTAAGGAATCAATCCCATTTACAATTAGTGCCAAAACCCATAAGATATTTAGGAATAAGCCCAACCAAAGAGGTAAAAGAATCTATACTCTAAAAACTACAGAGCACTTATGAAAGAAATTGAGGAAGACACAAAGAAATGGAAAAACATTCCATGCTCATGGATTGGAAGAATAAATATTGTTAAAATGTCTATGCTACCCAGAGCAATCTACACATTCATTGCAATCCCTATCAAAATACTCAACATTTTTCACAAAGCTGGAACAAATAATCCTAAAATTTATATGGAACCAAAAAAGACCCCGAATAGCCAGAGGAATGTTGAAAAAGAAAACCAAAGCTGGTGGCATTACAATGCCATACTTCAAGCTGTAATTATCAAGACAGTATGGTACTGGCACAAAAACAGGACACCTAAATCGATGGAATAGAATAGAGAACCCAGAAATGGACCCTCAACTCTATAGTCAATCTTCTACAAAACAGGAAAGAATATCCAATGGAAAAAAAGACAGTCTCTTCAAAATGGTGAAAGACTTAAAAGTGAGACAGGAATCCATCAAAATCCTAGAGGAGAACACAAGCAGCAACATCTTTGACCTCAGCCACAGCAATTCTTGCTAGACACATCTCCAAAGGCAAGGGAAACAAAAGGAAAAATGAACTGTTGGGATTTCATTAAGATAGAAAGCTTCTGCACGGCAAAGGAAACAGTCAACAAAACTAAAAGACAACCAGTAGAATGGGAGAAGATATTTGCTAATGACATATCACATAAAGGGCTAGTATCCAAGATCTACAAAGAACTTATCAAACTCAGCACCAAAAAACAAATAATCCAGTCAATGGATTACTGGACAGAAGACATGAACAGACATTTCTCCAAAGAAGACATCCAAATGGCCAACAGACACATGAAAAAATGCTCCACGTCACGTGGCAGGAGAGAAATGCAAATCAAAACCACAATGAGATACCACCTCACACCAGTCAGAATGGCTAAAATTAACAAGTCAGGAAACAACAAATGTTGGCAATGATGCGAGAAAGGGGAATCCTCCTACACTGTTGGTGGGAATGCAAGCTGGTACAGCCACTCTGGAAAATGGTGTGGATGTTCCTCAACAAGTTAAAAATAGAGCTACCCTATGACCCAGCAATTACACTACTAGGTATTTACCCCAAAGATACAAATGTAGTGATCCAAACGGGCACCTGCACCCCAATGCTCATAGCAATGCCCACAATAGCCAAACTGTGGAAAGAGCCAAGATATCCATCAACAGATGAATGGATAAAGAAGATGTGGTATATATATACAATGGAATATTACTCAGCCATCAGAAAGGATGAATACTTACCATTTGCATCGATGTGGCTGGAACTGGAAGGTATTATGCTGTGTGAAATAAGCCAAACAGAGAAAGATAATTATCATATGGTTTTACTCATGTGAAATATAAGAAACAGCACAGAGGATCATAGGATAAGGGAGGGAAAACTGAATGGGAAGTCATCAGAGAGGGAGGAAAAACCATGAGAGACTCTTAACTCTAGGAAACAAACTGAGGATTGCTGGAGGGGTGGTGGGTAGGGAGATGGGTAATTGGGTGATGGGCATTAGGTAGGGCATGTGATGTGAGGAGCCCTGGGTATTATACACAACTGATAAATTACTGAACACTACATTTGAAACTAATGATGTTTAGCTAATTGAATTTAAATAAAAAATAAGAATAAGAATAAAGCAAATCATGTGTTTAAAACATATTTAGATTACTCCTGAAGTAAGTCAGGCTGAAAAATACTTTATGATCTCACACATGTGTGAAATCTAAAAGTAAAAAATCCAAGTTCATAGAAACAGAAAGAATGGTGGTTTCCAGGGTCTGAGGGGTAGAGAAATGTGAAGATGGTGGCCAAAGGGTATAAACTTCCAGTTACAAGATGAATAAGTTCTGGGAACATAATGTACAGCATGGTACTTATAGTTAACAATATTGTATTATATACATGAACATTAAGAGAGTAGATCTTAAATATTGTCCCCCCATACAAAACACTGTAATTGTGTGAAGTGATAGATTGTTAAGTATATTAGAATTGTATCTCTGTAAATCAATTATATCTCAATAAAGCTGGGGGGGAGGTTAAAAAGTACTTAAAGATACACTTGTGAGGCAGATTATATGTTAACTAATACAGAAGAATTTGCTGTCATTTTATTGTTAACTCTTTCAATTCATCTATAAAATTTCAGTATTTTAATTTTCTAGTCAACCAGTATAGTTGATCAGCCAAATATTTAGATTAAGTCTCCATTTTATGAACCTGAATTTTGAATAGTTATTATTGAAAATGATTTGTATAGGAAGGAGCAACACTATAAGCCTCTAAAGTAGCATAAGTGGAGGTATAACAGATCCCTAGATTCGTGTGCTCCTGTGTTTATCATGAGTGCCTACATTCAAGAAAGCTACCCACAGGGACACCTGGGTGGCTCAGTCATTAAGCGTCTGCCTTCGGCTCAGGTCATGATCCCAGGGTCCTGGGATCGAGCCCCGCATCGGGCTCCCTGCTCTGTGGGAAGCCTGCTTCTCCCGCTCCCACTCCCCCTGCTTGTGTTCCCTCTCTCACTCTCTCTCTCTCTCTCTCTGTCAACTAAATAAATAAAATCTTAAAAAAAAGGAAGCTACACACATTCCTATTCTTTCCCACACTGTAATGTATTTAATACACATGTTAATAAAGAAGCAAAATTATTACCTATTTTTTAATTGACAATCACCAAATATTAATTGAACACTTATATTCCAGGCCCTGTGTTCACCTGTACACCAAGTGTCAAAGAAACAACTTCTTAGAATCTTTTTCAAAGTCATCAGCCTTATAATGAAGACCACACTAATACTAGAGTATATTGTTAAGATTGCTCATTTGAAGAGGAGGGGTGGCAAGAAGATCATAAAAACAATTCTAGAATCCCAAGCTTTATAAAGAGAGTGAGGGGAAGTTGGAGGGGGAAGGGAAGTTAATTAGGGAAATGCCATTGAGGTAGAACTTGCAATCCTACAACAGCTGTCAGTCATCACTTATGACAAGACAGGAAGGCAGAGTTCTTATAGGAGTCAATAAATCTGTTCATGTGGAACTTTACAGCATTATAAAACTGAGTCACCAGGGCCACAGTACTAACTTAGACACATATTTAAGATATGGTCATTGTCCTTTAGGCAGTGCAACCAGGGATGGTGAACTCTGCCTGAAGCAACTAATTGTCTGTTCAGGCATGGCTCCAGCCTACCAGCCAGAATGTTGTTTTTGTTGTTATTGTTTGCTATTGACAATATACCTAGATTCCTTTCTGTTACAGAAAATGATGCCCAGTGTGGACCATTCTTTCCCATGCTCAAAGTCTAGCATTAAGTCACCAAATAATAGATACTACAATTTTTTTTATTCCAAAGTTTTCAGTACTCCAGGTCCAGTGGCAGCTACTGGTTAGAGACCCCTTGAATTTAGGAAAGTGGTAGCTGGAGTTTTAAGTACATTTTCACCATTTGACAGAGTGGGAGTCCAACAACACAACTCCCACTCTGAGAAAACACCCTGGGGTGGAGTCTATGTTTACCCTAGGTGGAAGCTAAACTATTAGCACAGAATTATAAAATGTTCTGGGAATGTGGTTAATAAGAAGAGATCTATATATAAAGTCAAATTCTATTTTAATATTATGCCTATGGGTAAAATTCACTTTAAGAACATCAAATGATTGTCCTCCAAGCAGGCAAATGAAAATTATGTTCTATTCTTCATAAAGCTGTGAAAAGAAGAATGTGTCTCTGAGCCATAGAGTATAAACAAAAGCAGGATTAGCTATGATTGCCGACCTGCCTGTCTTTTGAGAGACTGCCAGTGCTAATGCTCAGAGTTTAAAAATCAAAGCTGAGAGATGGCATACACATGAATAAATCAGCATATCTTAATATCTCTTTAATTCAGCACCCTGAACCCCATTTCCTCTTGAAAAAAATAAAACCT
Source organism: Zalophus californianus (assembly GCF_009762305.2). Taxonomy (NCBI): domain Eukaryota; kingdom Metazoa; phylum Chordata; class Mammalia; order Carnivora; family Otariidae; genus Zalophus; species Zalophus californianus. Next base: position 57,385,403 of record NC_045597.1, read on the forward strand.
AAATCATTTACTTGGGTAGGCTCTAAGTGTTGTAATTATTTATTTAAAATCTAAAAGAGGCCTCTTGTTAAATATTAATATTTGGTGATAATGGAGAGAATTATGCCTGTTTAACAAGCTCCAAGCAGTGCTATAAGCAGGAAGGTATTCAATAGATGGTTTTGATTAAGCTCTCTATTTTGTAGATGAAAATGAAGAGACAAACAAGTTAGCCAATATGATGGCTATTATTCCTAGAGTGGTAAACATTTTGATTTTTCTATATTATCATTAGAATGTAGATAATTACCGGTTCTTTCTGTGTTCATGAATTTTGTCTTAGAAATTTTCTCAAAAAGTTTAATATTATTATTGACAACCAACTTATCTCCTAAAGAAAATAAACAGATTAATAAAGTTTCTGAAAGTGTTCAGAGCCCTTCGGAAATATTTGCTCTGAGTATGTAAATGCTATGAGTTTACATAAGTGATTTCAAAAATGAGAAGATAAACTAATAGGCAAGGCTCACTTTCCTTTGACCAATTTGTAATTCTTAAAGTCAAATTCCATTATAATTCAAGTCCTCAGAGTTATTCATTTGACTCTGTTGTTGGTAGAGCCTAGGAGATTCATTCAAGTGTGAAAATTGCTGGTAGATTATAATGGGCTGAAGCACCAGAGTACACTGTTCATTAACTTAGCATCATATCACCACAGACAACCCAAGACATTAAACTGATGTGTTTTACCAGGATTCACATCCCTTACAGAGGATTGTATGCTAATAGCACATGTTGTAAACCCATCCTGGTATCGTAGAATTTATGCCATTAGCCTGATTCTACCCACTGAGGAGACCAAATGATTGCCTCACTTGGCACATAAAATCAAGGAGAATAGGCACCAAATCATGGAATCATTGCATAAATAGCTTTTTTTTTTTTTTTCTGCTTAGATAGCTTTGTTTTTGCTTGCCCAGCCTACATTCAGTAAGAGGAACACTTTTTCTTTCCTTTGAAAAACTACTTTCCCACTACATTCAGTCTTTATGGGACTGATAATTAAAGAGCCTCTTCCTCTACCTGCCCTGGGCATGTGACCTAAGCTCAGCCACTCAGCCTCTCTTTTGTGGTCATGAAATATTTGAGAAAATATTCTTCCTAAAATCTGATTCTGTAGCCTTTCAAGTTGTCTTGGTCATTCCATTTATTCCCACTAAAGTTCTATTTTGTTTAAATTAATGGGATCTGTTTCTGTTGCTTACAGCCAAAGAACCTAGACACATACCATAGACCTTTAATGTTGGCAGGGACCTTAATGGAAACAAACAAACAAAGAAAGAAAGCCCAAGGAACTAAGGAAACACAGAAGAGATGATGTGAGAGAAATCCACAAGCCACAATATTAGGTTGGATACACAGTCCTAAGAAATAATGGAGAGCCTGAAATTGGTGTAGTGACATGCACACTGGAGCAAGAGGCAATAAACCTAAGTTAGATTCACTTATTTCACAGAAAAGGACATGGAAACTCAGAAGATATTTACTGAAGTTATTTACGGTAGAGCCAGTGCTACAATTGAAGTATCCTGAATTCCAGTTGCAATTTGCTGTATTTATTTTGCTATATTTATGTCCTATTCTGACATCCTCTAAATTTTGCTTTCTTACTTTTTAGGCTTTTGATGTATACTAAATCTATGGCTGCTTCCAGAATTAGACTATGTACTCTGAGTAATCAAATATATTATCCAAAAGCTGAACTTAAAACTGAACATAAGAAACTGGAATACTCTTTCTCTGACTTACACTTCCATCCCTCTGAGCTAGACACCTTTGCATCCCATTCATTTTCAATTTCATTCTCACATGTCAGTTTTTTTCTTACTTCAGACTTTTTCACTTTATCTCTGTCTGTCCCAAAGGAAAGGATTGATCCTGGAAAAAGTAACCTGGCCTTCTGGCCAATGCAGTTAAGCCTATGACTCATGAAGTCAGACTTGCTGGCAAAGAAGACAGGAATAAAGCAGATTAGACAAGATACTGGACATTTATTTCAGTTTGGTAGTTGAATTGAAAATCAAATCTAAACAGAGTCAGCAGGTACTTATAGAATAACTAATATATTTCCAGGCTTTCTGAGAACTAGATAAACAAAAACTATTCTTCAAAGAAACGAAAGCTTTTTATAACAAAAAACTTGCCTACATGCTGACAACAAAAGACACCACATAAGTAAGAGATAAATTGTATTTGGCATACCATAGTTTTATATTCTCTCTGAGAAAGTACTTTTCTAATCCACTGGTCATGAAACCTCAGTCACAAAATGAAAACAGTTAAAAATTAAAGTTGGCCATACTCCAGTGCATATGAATTCTCATCATGAAATTAAAAAAAAAAAGCTAAAGCCAAAAAGAAATCATGAAAACTCCATGTCTAATTTCCTTCTAAGAAACTCAAAGCCATTTAGAGATAATCTTTCATTTTTCTGATCCATTTCTCTGAGAGAGAATTGAGGCAAAATTCTGAATTCGTACCCCCCCACCAGAGTATAAATGGGAGAGGTTAATTGTGACTTTAAAAATGTTTGACAAAGTATAATGAAATATAGTTTCATGGGTCCTTGAAGGGCCATGGAGGAATTTTAGTACAAAAGTTGGAACATGAGTACTTTCTTCTAGTCTGGCTGAGAACCCATTGTTCTCCAAGTAGAATAGTAAAACTGAAGGAAGACCACTCCCATAGCAAATTCGTCCACTTTGTCCAATCGCAGACATGTAGTTTTAGCGGGAATAAAAGCCAGTACAGCAGTAGGCAACAAAGGTTAGCAAAAAAAACAAATACATCCAGTGTCTAATCTTGATTTTACTGTTTGCTGCTTGTGTAATCTTGGACAAATTATTTAATTTCCACATCCATTAAATTATGAGATTCATTTTGGGTAGTATAGTAGTATGTGTGTGCATATACGGTAAATATATGCAGTAAATATATACAGTACATATACAGTAAAGAGGACTCTCCCAACTAAAACATTGGATAACATATATATTTGAAATCTTTAAAAAATATACTGTACTGTTAACTAAGAAGTCTTCTGAGGCAGAAAACAAGGTGAAAAAGACAGCTTTTTCCATGGGGTCACTTGATGAACCTTTAGTTTTGAGTTTTGCTTTTCATTCTGCAAAAATTCTAGAATGAAGGAGGAAAGCCCAGGGCCCACCGTAAGTGGGGAGTTTATTAATAAAAGGTGAATAAAAATTGCATTGTCCTTATTCTGAGCCATAAAATATCTCAAAAAGTTCAAAATATTGGTACTTATGTTTAATTATAAAAATGGGACATGAATATCCATAAGTCTTCCAGATCTATCCATGTTGTTTCAAAAGGCAGTAATCGTGTGTGTGTGCGTGCGCGTGTGTGTGTGTGTGTGTGTGTATTCTTTATCCAATCACTTGTCAATGGTTAGGTTGTTTTCATATCTTGGTTAGAGTACATAATGCTAACACAGGAATGTAGATACCTCTTTGAGATCCTAATTTTGATTCCTCTGGATAAATACCCAAAAGTGAGATTGCTGGATCATATGGTAGTTCTATTTTTAATTTGGGGGAGGATGGTGGAGGAAGATTTCCATACTGTTTTCCATAATGGCTGTATCAGTTCATCTCATCAACAGTATACTAGAGTCTTTTTTCCCTGCATCCTCATCAACACTTTATCATTAGCTTTTTTTTTCCCTTTTTTTTTAAATAATAGCTAGCCTAATGTGAGGTGATTTATAATAGCTATCACATGTGAAGTGACATCTCATAATGGTTTTGATTCACATTTCCCTGATGATTAGTGATTAGTGATACTGATCACTTTTTCATATCCCTGTTACCATTTGTATATCTTCTTTAGAAAAATGTCTATTCATGCTTTTTTTTGGGGGGGTTGCTATTCAGTTGCATGAGTTCCTTATATATTTTGGATATTAACTCCTTATCAACTTATCAATTTGCAAATATTTTCTCCCATTCCATAGGTTGCCTTTTCATTCTGTTGATTGTTTCCTTTGCTGTGCAGAAGCTTTTTAGTTTGATATATTCCCACTCATCAATTTTTGTTTTTGTTGCTTAATGCTTCTGGTGTCATTTCAAAAAAAAAAAAGAAAGAAAATCCTTGCCAAACCAATGCCAAGAAACTTTTTCACTATGTTTCCTTCTTAGAGTTTTATGGTTTCAAGTCTTATATTTCTCTTTCAATTTTGGAATAATTTTTATATAAGGTATAATATAAGGGTCAAATTTCATTCTTTTATATGTGGTTATCCAGTTTTCCCAATATCATTTGTGGAAGAGACCATCTTTCTACCTCTATGTATTCCTTAGCTCCCTTGTCAAAGATTAGTTGGCTGTACATGAATGAGATTATTTCTGGGCTCTTTATAATGTTCTGTTGGTCTATATGTCTGTTCTTATTCCAGTACCATTCTGTTTTAATTTTGATACTTTGTAATATATCTTGAAATCAGGAAGTGTGATCCCCTCAGTTTGTTCTTGTTCAAAATTGTTTTGGTTATACAGTATCTTTTGTGGTTCCATATAATTTTTTTATTGTTTTTCTATATAAAAATGTCATTGGAATTGATAGGAATTACATGGGATCAGTAGATGACTTTAGGTAGTATGAACATTGCAACAATATTAATTCCTCCAATCCATGAAAATGGGATATCTTTATACTAATTTGTGTCATCTTCAATTTCTTCCAACAATGTTTTATACTTATCAGTGTACAGATCTTTACCTCCTTTGGCTAAGTTTATTCCGAAGTATTTTGTTCTTTTTTGATGCTATCATAAATAGGATTTTTTTTTAGATTTCCTTTTTGAATAGTTTGTTGTGAGTGCATAGAAACAACACAGCAACTGGTATCTGTAGGTTGATTTTGTTATGCTGCAACTTTACTGAATTTGTTTATTCTAAGTTTTCGGTGGAGTCTTTATGGTTTTCTGTATATAATATCATGTCATCTACAAACACATTTTACTTCTTTGTTTCCAATCTGAATGTGTTTTGATCTTTTCATGCCTAATTGCTCCAGCTAGAACTTCTCCTATGTTGAGTAGAAGTGGTGAGAATGGCATTCTTGTCTTATAACTGATCTTAGATGAAGACTTTTGAGCTTTTCACCATTGAGTGTGGTGTTGCCTGTAAGCTTGTCGTATATGCCTCACCTGTAAGCTTGTTGTATATGACCTTTATTATATTATTATTATTGAGTATATTCCTTCTATGCCTATTTTTTTTTAGTTTTTATCATAAAAGGATGTTGAATTTTGTCAGTTTTTCTGTATCTCTTGGGACGATCGTGTGATGTGTATGTATACTTTATTCTGTTAATGTGGTATTGATTTGTTTATGTTTATGTTGTTTATTTGTTTATGTTGAACCATCTTTGTATCCCAGGAATAAATCCCATTGATCATGGTGTATGATTCTTTTAATATGCTGTTGAATTTGGTTTACTAGTGCCTTGTTGAGAGTTTTTACATCTGTGTTCATCATGGATATTGGCCTGTAATTTTATTCTTGTGGAATCTTGTCTGGCTTTGGTGTCAGGGTAATGGTGGTCTTCAAAAACGATCTTGCAAGTGTTCCCTCCTTTTCAGTTTTTTAAATGAATTTGAGAAAGACTGGTATTAATTCTTCTTTAAATATTTGATAGAATCACCAGTGCGGCCATCTGCTCCCATGTTTTTTTAATCTTTTTTGGGGAAATTTTTGATTACTAATTCAATCTCCTTATTATTAATAGGTCTGTTCATATTTTCTAATTTTTCATGACTTTGTCTTAGCAAGTCATAGGGCCTTAGAAATTTATCCACTTCTTCTAGGATATCCCATTTGCTGGTATATAATTATTTATAGTACCCTCATATTATCCTTTGTATTTCTGCAGTATAAGTTGTAATGTCTCCTCTTTCATTTATAATTTTATTTATTTGGGTGATTATTCTTTTTCTTTAAAGATTTTATTTATTTAAGAGAGAGAGAGAGCATACTAGTTGGGGAGAGGGGGGAGGTAGAGGGAGAAGTGGGCTTCACTGAGCAGGGAGCCAACATGGGGCTTAATCCCAGGACCTTGGGATCATGACCTGAGCTGAAGGTAGTTGCTTAACCTACTGAGACACCTAGGTGCTCCTTCGGTGATTATTCTTTTTGTAGTAATTAGTCTTAAAGGTTTGTCAATTCTGTTTATATTTTCAAAAAATTAGCTCATCCTTTTAATGATATTTTCTATTGTTTTCTAGTCCATTTCATTTATTTCTGCTATAATACTTATTATTTCCTTTTTCTGCTTTGGCCCTAGTTTGTTTTCTTTCTCAAGTTTCTTAAGTGTGAAGTTATTCCTTTGAGATCTTTCTTAATGCATTTATCACAGAACCTTCCCTCTCAGAACTACTTTTGCGCATTCCATAAGTTTTGGTATGTTGTGCTTCCATTTTCATTTCTTTCAATAAATATTTTTATTTCCCTTTTTTTATATGTGTATAATTCTTTTTTTTTTACTGAGCTATCATTGACATACAACATCATATTAGTTTCAGGCATACAACATAATGATTTGATATTTGTATATATCAAAATGATCCCCACTAAGTCTAGTTAACATCCATGACCGTACATAGTTATGAAAAAAAAATTTTTCTTGGGATGAGAACTTTTAAGATTTGTTCTCTTGTATTCCCCTTTTGATTCCTTCTTTGACTCATAGGTTATTCAAGAGTATGTTGTTTAATTTTGTATTTATTAATTTTGTATTATTCCTCCTGTTAATGACTTCTAGTTTTATACCATTCTGGCTGGAAAAGATATATGTACTTATTTTAGTCCTCTTAAATTTATTAAGACTTGTTTTTTGCCTAATATATGATCCATTCCATGATTGCTTGAGAAGAATGTATATTCTATTGCATAAACTCCATATACCCCTCATATATCCATAGCCTCCTCCATTATCAACATTACTCACCAGAATGGTACTTGTGTGGTCAAGGATAAAACTACATTAAGACCTCTTAATCATCAAAAGACCATTTTGCCTTAGGGTTTACTATTGGTGTTGTACACTCTATGGATTTGAACAAATGTATAATGATAGAACCATCATTAAAATATCATACAGGATAATTTTACTAACCCAGATTGCTCTGTGCTCTCCCTATTCATCTCTTCCCCATCCCCACCCCTGGCTACCACTGATTTTATTGTCTCCACAGTTTTGCCTTTTCCATAATGTCATGGTTGATATCATACAGTATGTAGCCTTTTCAAATTGGCTTCTTTTCTTAATAATATGTATTTTAGGTTCCTCCATGTCTTCTCGTAGCTTAAGAGCTCATTTTTTTTAGCTCTTAATATTTTATACCTGTATATACTACAATTTATTTATTCATTCACCTACTGAAGGACATTTTGATTGCTTCTAAGTTTTGGCAATGATAAAAATGTTATAAACGTTTACATGTAGGTTTTGTGTAGACACAAGTTTTCATCACCTTTGGATAAATAACAAGAAACATGATTGGTAAATTGCATGGTAAGAGTATATTTAGTTTTGTGAGAAATCACCAAACTGTCTTCCAGAGTTGCTGTATCAATTTTCACTACCAGCAGCAATGTATGAGTGTCCCCATTTCTTCACATCCTCACCGGCATTTGTGTCTTTTACTTTTGACATTTTGACTATAGTGTATCTTGGTGAAAATCTTTTAATACTCAGACTACTATGGGTACTTAGGTATCATGAATCTGTGTATTTCCCACTCAGCTTTGGAAAGCTTCTGTCATTGTTTATTTGAATAAACTTTCTGCCCTTTCTCTGCTCTTTCTGGGACTCCCATAACACATATATCGTTGTTTTTCAATGTGCCAAAATCCTCATAGGCTCCCTTGAGTATTTTTCATTCTTGTTTTCTTTTTGTTCCTCTGGCTGGATAATTTCAAAAGATCTCCCCTTGAGTTTGCTGATTATTTGTTCTACTTGATCAAGTCTTTTGTTGAAGCTCTCTATTGATATTTTTTTTCAGTTCAGTAATAGTGTTCTTTAGCTCCAGAATTTCTCTTGAGTTCCTTTTTATGGTTTCTATCTCTTTGTTGAAGTTTTTGTTTTGTTTATGTATTGTTTTCCAGATTTGTTTTTAGTTTTCTTTGTTCCTTGTAGCTAAGTTTAAGATAATTATTTTGATTTCTTTGTAAAGAAATTTGTAGATCTCCTTTTCATTGGGGTCAGATATTTTGTTCATTTGTGGTGTTATGTTCTTTGATTCCTCTTGTTCCTTGAAGTCTTGTGTTGCTTTCTTCACATGTGAAGAAGTTATGTCTTCCATCAGTCTGCTGACTGGCTTCAAGAGAGAAAGAACTTCACCAACCAACTTAGCTAAAGAGTTTGTGGTCTTTTTTTATGGATATTCCCACCCTACTCTTCTTATTTTCTCTTAGGTAAGAAGTCCTAGGATTGCACACCATCTCTTGATCCCACAGAATCAGGCCTATGCACAGAGTCTCTCATTTATATTCCCCATAGCAATGTCCTGAAGTGTTCAAGGTGCCTTCTCCCCCATTCTCCAGACTCAAGCCAGCTACTGATATCCACGTGTTATCTCTGAGGGCTTGCATGTGCCTTTTGTGGAGGCTCATGCTCTCCATCTGTGGAGGATCACATGTGCTATCTACAAGAAAACAGGCAGACTCTCTTTGGAGGTTCATATGTACTATCCTGGGTGCATTCAGAGAGCTGAATGGTTGGGTTCATATGTACTATCCTGGGTGCATTCAGAGAGCTGGCTGGTATGTGTCTGCCAGTTGGGGGCGGGAGCTACAAGTGAGGAGTCCCATGGGGTTAATGGGTGGACCTCTTGATGAAGTCTTCAAGCTGTCAGTAGGATCTGTGGCCAGTTTTTGAAATATGTGCATGATTGGTATGAGTTCCTGCTCCTTTTACTGCTCCTGGCTCCCCCAGACTCCTGAGACGTGCTGATCCCCTCTGTGATCTGGGTGAGGCAAGACAGAAGTGGGACTCTTAGGCAGTGTTCCACAAGACTGGAAAAGCTGGCCACTCAACTTACTCTCATTTTCCCCTACGGGAGAAATCATGGACTGAAAGGGGTCTCTCTTAGCACTGATCTGAGGGTAGGGATGATATGGGTAAGGTGAAACCATTCTTTTTACCCTCTTCAATGCATCTATTTTCAGTTTTTTTTCTGATACAGAGTGCTAGAACCACCACTGAACTCCCAGATTGTCACAGAGGTATTCCCATCTGTATCCTGAGTGCTAGATGTGCTCATTGCTACTGGAGTATTATTACTTCGAGTCTCTCTCACACTCTTACTGACATAGCAAGGAAATATATGCATTTATATTAAATTCTGTATAGACATATATATGTTGTTGTTGGTTTTTTTGTTTTTGTTTTGTTTTTTGAGAGAGAGTGCATGAGCAGTGAGGGGCAGAAAGAGAAGGGGAGAGAGAATCTTAAGCAGGCTCCATGCTCAGTGCAGAGCCTGATGTGGGGCTTCTTCTCACAGCCCTGATATCATGACCTAAGCTGAAATCAAGAGTTAGACACTTAACTGAGACACCCAGGTGCCCCTACACACATGTATTTCTGTATGTAGTGATCTGTATTTATATTAAGCTAAACAGGAGTTCATACTGTCTGCCACTCTTATCCATTACCATATTGATCTTTTCAACGTCTCCCTCTATTTATCTATAATCTTTCACTTCAACAGTGAGAAATATCTGGCTCCTGCCATAACTAAACATTTGCTTAATTGTTCGGTTTCACTGTACATATATAGTGGTTTCAAAATTGTTAACCCCTACCACCATGAGAAACAACTTTACAGAGGACAGTGCTTATGTGCAGTTCCTTTTGCCTTTAGTTATGTAGAGTACATTCATTTCCAGAGCTAATTAATTTTAGTTCTATTTTTAGTTCTTTTTTTACTTTTTACTTCTTCTCTTTACTTCACTTTTAATTTTACTTCTTTTCCCACCCCATTCAGTGAAGTTGTTTCATACATGTGTCATAGTTAGATTCTTTGCTTATATTCTGTGTTCCATCCCAAGATCTCTGAACCGCCTCAATGAGTTTTTTAAATTTCTATAGATTAAGGTTTACTCTTGGTGCTATAGAGCTCTTGGGGTTTTAATAAACATAAAATGTCATATATCCATCACTATCCCAGTATCACAGGGAATAGTTTTGCCCATAAAAAAAAATCCCCTGTTGCACCTATTCAATCCTTCCAACCCTTGACTCCTGGCAAGTACGTCTCTGTTTACTGTCTCTCTAGTTTTTCCTTTTTACAGAATATCATATAATTAGGATCATTCAGTGTATAGCCTTTACAGCTAGGCTTCTTTCACTTAACAAAATTCATATAAAATTAATCCATATCTTTATGTGGTGTGAAAGCTCCTTTTTCTTTTATCATTGAATAGTATTCTATGTATAACCACAGGTCCACACACCTATTAAGGGACATTTTGGTTGCTTCTGGTTTTTAAAGAATGAATAAAACTGCTATGAACATGTACATGCAGGTTTTTGTGTGGAAATAAATTTTTAAATCGCTTGGGTACTAGAAGCTCAATTATCAGATTATAAGGGAAGATACTAGAGATCTACATAAAAAACTAAATTACCAACCTTCAAGGAGCTGATTGGAGAAAATCATGTAAAGTGACAGTTAAGAAACACTGCAGGGAGAACTAAATAAAGCATGCTGTGGAAACACTGGAGAAGTGTAAAGATACTTATTCCATTAAAATCATAACCTGTTTGTAGTATTTGGTAACAAAAGGAGGAAGAAAGGCCAAACTTGTTTAAGAAAATTGTTACATTTCATTTAGTTCTGGAATTCCATAGAGGACTGAAAATCTAAATATGAATGAAATTAATAACATTCAACAAGGACAGGATAAACTGGAAAATTCAATTTTACATATATAATTTTTTAAAATTTTACATTTTGTTTTCTATAATATATATTCAGATTAGCTACTTAATAATAAAATGTTTAAAACTGTATTCTAAAAATAACATTTTCAGTTCCTATAGTATAATTTTCATTTTCTTTACTCTATTTGGTAAGGAGTATGTATTGCCCACTTATATGAACAGCAATTTTTATATTCAAGATTTCTTTTTTTTTTTTTTTTTTGGACATCTATCTATCTATCTATTTATTTATTTATTTGATGTAGTGTTCCATGATTCATTGTTTGCGTATAGCACCCAGTGCTCCCTTCAATATGTGCTCTCTTTAATACCCATCACCAGGCTAACCCATCCCCCCACCCCCTCCCCTCTAGAACCCTCAGTTTGTTTCTCAGAGTCCATAGTCTATCATGGTTCGTCTCCCCCTCCGATTTCCCCCCCTTCATTTTTCCCTTCCTACTATCTTCTTTTTTTTATTTTAACATATAATGTATTATTTGTTTCAGAGGTACAGATCTGTGATTCATCAGTCTTATACAATTCACAGTGCTCCCCAGAGCACATACCCTCCCCAATGTCTATCACCCAGCCACCCCATCCCTCCCACCCTGTACCACTCCAGCAACCCTCAGTTTGTTTCCTGAGATTAAGAATTCCTCATATCAGTGAGATCATATGTTACATGTCTTTCTCTGATTGACTTATTTCGCTTAGCATAATGCCCTCTAGTTCCATCCTCGTCATTGCAAATGGCAAGATTTCAGGTTTTTTTGATGGCTGCATAATATTCCATATTCCCCACATCTTCTTTTTCTTTCTTTTTTTTAATTTTTTTATTGTTAATCACCATACATTACATCATTAGTTTTTGATGTAGTGTTCCATGATTCATTGTTTGTGCATAACACCCACTGCTCCACGCAGAACATGCCCTCTTTAATACCCATCACCAGGCTAACCCATCCCCCCACCCCCCTCCCCTCTAGAACCCTGTTTGTTTTTCAGAGTCCATCGTCTCTCATGGTTCGTCTCCCCCTCTGACTTACTCCCCTTCATTCTTCCCCTCCTGCTATCTTCTTCTTCTTTTTTTTTCTTAACATATATTGCATTATTAGTTTCAAAAGTACAGATCTGTGATTCAGCAGTCTTGCACAATTCACAGCGCTCACCATAGCACATACCCTCCCCAATGTCTGTCACCCAGCCACCCCATCCCTCCCACCCCGCACCACTCCAGCAACCCTCAGTTTGTTTCCTGAGGTTAAAAATTCCTCATATCAGCGAGGTCATATGATACCTGTCTTTCTCTGATTGACTTATTTCACTCAGTATAACACCCTCCAGTTGCATCCATGTTGTTGCAAATGGCAAGATCTCATTCCTTTTTATAGCTGCATAATATTCTATTGTGTATATATACTACATCTTCTTTATCCATTCATCTGTCGATGGACATCTGGGCTCTTTCCACAGTTTGGCTATTGTGGACATTGCTTCTATAAACATCGGGGTGCAGGTACCCCTTCGGATCCCTACATTTGTATCTTTGGGGTAAATACCCAATAGTACAATTGCTGGATCGTATGGTAGCTCTATTTTCAACTGTTTGAGGAACCTCCATACTGTTTTCCAGAGTGGCTGCACCAGCTTGCATTCCCACCAACAGTGTAGGAGGGTTCCCCTTTCTCCGCATCCCCGCCAACATCTGTGGTTTCCTGACTTGTTAATTCTAGCCGTTCTGACTGGTGTGAGGTGGTGTCTCTTTGAGGTTTTGATTTGGATTTCCCTGATGCCGAGCGATGTTGAGCACTTTTTCATGTGTCTGTTGGCCATTTGGATGTCTTCTTTGGAAAAATGTCTGTTCATGTCTTCTGCCCATTTCTTGATTGGATGATTTGTTCTTTGGGTGTTGAATTTGATAAGTTCTTTATAGATTTTGGATACTAGCCCTTTATCTGATATGTCATTTGCAAATATTTTCTCCCATTCTGTCGGTTGTCTTTTGGTTTTGTGGGCTGTTTCTTTTGCTGTGCAAAAGCTTTTTATCTTGATGAAATCCCAATAGTAAATTTTTGCCCTTGTTTCCCTTGCCTTTGGCGATGTTTCTAGGAAGAAGTTGCTGCGGCTGAGGTCGAAGAGGCTGCTACCTGTGTTCTCCTTTAGGATTTTGATGGACTCCTGTCTCACGTTTAGGTCTTTCAACCGTTTGGAGTCTATTTTTGTGTGTGGTGTAAGGAAATGGTCCAGTTTCATTCTTCTGCATGTGGCTGTCCAATTTTCCCAACACCATTTGTGGAAGAGACTGTCTTTATTCCATTGGACATTCTTTCCTGCTTTGTCAAAGATGAGTTGACCATAGAGTTGAGGGTCCATTTCTGGGCTCTCCATTCTGTTCCATTGATCTATGTGTCTGTTTTTGTGCCAGTACCATACTGTCTTGATGATGACAGCTTTGTAATAGAGCTGGAAGTCCAGAATTGTGATGCCGCCAGCTTTGCTTTTCTTTTTCAATATTCCTCTGGCTATTCGGGGTCTCTTCTGGTTCCATACAAATTTTAGGATTATTTGTTCCATTTCTTTGAAAAAAGTGGATGGTATTTTGATGGGGATTGCATTGAATGTGTAGATTGCTCTAGGTAGCATTGACATCTTCACAATGTTTGTTCTTCCAATCCATGAGCATGGAACGTTTTTCCATTTCTTTGTGTCATCTTCAATTTCTTTCATGAGTATTTTATAGTTTTCTGAGCACAGATCCTTTGCCTCTTTGGTTAAATTTATTCCTAGGTATCTTATGGTTTTGGGTGCAATTATAAATGGGATCGACTCCTTGATGTGTCTCTCTTCTGTCTTGTTGTTGGTGTATAGGAATGCCACTGATTTCTGTGCATTGATTTTATATCCTGCTACTTTACTGAATTCCTGTATGAGTTCTAGCAGTTTTGGGATGGAGTCTTTTGGGTTTTCCACATACAGTATCATATCATCTGCAGAGAGTGAGAGTTTGACTTCTTCTTTGTCGATTTCGATGCCTTTGATTTCTTTTTGTTGTCTGATTGCTGTGGCTAGGACTTCTAATACTATGTTGAATATCAGTAGTGACAGTGGACATCTCGGCCGCGTTCCCAACCTTAGGGGAAAACCTCTCAGCTTTTCCCCATTGAGAATGATATTCACTGTAGGTTTTTCATAGATGGCTTTTATGATATTGAGGTATGTACCCTCTATCCCTATACTCTGAAGAGTTTTGATCAAGAAAGGATGCTGTACTTTGTCAAATGCTTTTTCTGCATCTATTGAGAGGATCATATGATTCTTGTTCTTTCTTTTGTTAATGGATTGTATCACCTTGATTGATTTGCGGATGTTGAACCAACCTTGCAGCCCAGGGATAAATCCCACTTGGTCATGGTGAATAATCCTTTTCATGTACTGTTGGATCCTATTGGCTAGTATTTTGGTGAGAATTTTTGCATCCATGTTCATCAAGGATATTGGTCTGTAATTCTCCTTTTTGATGGAGTCTTTGTCTGGTTTTGGGATCAAGGTAATGCTGGCCTCATAAAATGAGTTTGGAAGTTTTCCTTCCATTTCTATTTTTTGGAACAGTTTCAGGAGAATAGGTATTAATTCTTCTTTAAGTGTCTGATAGAATTCCCCTGGGAAGCCATCTGGCCCTGGGCTTTTGTTTCTTGGGAGATTTTTGATGACTGCTTCAATTTCCTTAGGGGTTATAGGTCTGTTCAGGTTTTCTATCTCTTCCTGGTTCAATTTTGGTAGTTGATAGATCTCTAGGAATGCACCCAGGTTTTGGTAGTTGATAGATCTCTAGGAATGCACCCAGGTTATCTAATTTGCTGGCATAGAGTTGCTCATAATATGTTCTTATAATTGTATTTCTTTGGTGTTGGTTGTGATCTCTCCTCTTTCATTCATGGTTTTGTATTTGGGTCATTTCTCTTTTCTTTTTGATAAGTCTGGCCAGGGGTTATCAATCTTGTTAATTCTTTCAAAGAACCAGCTCCTAGTTTCGTTGATCTGTTCTACTGTTCTTTTGGTTTCTAGTTCATTGATTTCTGCTCTGATCTTTGTTATTTCTCTTCTCCTGCTGGGTTTAGGCTTGATTTGCTATTCTTTCTCCAGCTCCTTTAGGTGTAGGGTTAGGTTGTGTATTTGAGACCTTTCTTGTTTCTTGAGAAAGGCTTGTATTGCTATATACTTTCCTCTCAGGACTGCCTTTGCTATATCCCAAAGATTTTGAACAGTTGTGTTTTCATTTTCATTGGTTTCCATGAAATTTTTAATTCTTCTTTAATTTCCTGGTTGACCCATTCATTCTTTAGTAGGATGCTCTTTAGCCTCCATGTATTTGAGTTCTTTCCGACTTTCCTCTTGTGATGGAGTTCTAGTTTCAAAACATTGTGGCCTGAAAATATGCAGGGAATAATCCCAGTCTTTTGGTACCGGTTGAGACCTGATTTGTGACCTAGGATGTGATCAATTCTGGAGAATGTTCCATGGGCACTAGAGAAGAATGTGTATTCCGTTGCTTTGGGATGGAATGTTCTGAATATGTCTGTGAAGTCCATTTGGTCCAGTGTGTCATTTAAAGTCTTTATTTCCTTGTTGATCTTTTGCTTAGATGATCTGTCCATTTCAGTCAGGGGGGTGTTAAAGTCCCCCACTATTATTGTGTGTAAAGAAACATCGATGTGTTTCTTTGCTTTTGTTATTAATTGCCTTATAGAATTTGCTGCTCCCATGTTCGGGGCATAGATATTTACAATTGTTAGATCTTCTTGTTGGATAGACCCTTTAAGTAAGATATAGTGTCCTTCTTCATCTCTTATTCCAGTCTTTGTTTTAAAATCTAATTTGTCTGATATGAGAATTGCCACCCCAGCTTTCTTTTGGTGTCCATTAGCATGGTAAATGGTTTTCTACCCCTTCACTTTCAATGTGGGGGTGTCTTTGGGTCTAAAATGAGTCTCTTGCAGACAGCATATCGATGGGTCTTGTTTTTTAATCCAATCTGATAGCCTGTGTCTTTTGATTGGGGCATTTAGCCCATTTACATTCAGGGTAACTATTGAAAGATATGAATTTAGTGCCATTGTATTGCCTGTAAGGTGACTGTGACTATATGTTGTCTGTGTTCCTTTCTGGTCTATGTTTCTTTTAGGCTCTCTCTTTGCTTAGAGAACCCCTTTCAATATTTCTTTTAGGGCTGGTTTTGTATTTGCAAATTCCTTTAGTTTTTGTTTGTCCTGGAAGCTTTTTATCTCTCCTTCTATTTTCAATGACAGCCTAGCTGGATATAGTATTCTTGGCTGCATTTTTTTCTCCTTTAGTGCTCTGAAGATCTCATGCCAGTCCTTTCTGGCCTGCCAGGTATCTGTGGATAGGTCTGTTGCCAATCTAATGTTTCTACCATTGTAGGTTACATATCTCTTCTCCCGAGCTGCTTTCAGGATTTTCTCTTTGTCTCTGAGACTTGTAAGTTGTACTATTAGATGTCGGGGTGTTGACCTATTTTTATTGATTTTGAGAGGGGTTCTCTGTGCCTCCTGGATTTTGATGCCTGTTTCCTTCCCCACATTAGGGAAGTTCTCTGCTATAATTTGCTCCAATAGACCTTCTGCCCCTCTCTCTCTTTCTTCTTCTTCTAGGATCCCAATTATTCTAATGTTGTTTTGTCTTATCGTATTGCTTATCTCTCGAATTCTGCCCTCGTGATCCTGTAGTTGTTTCTCTCTCTTTTTCTCAGCCTCTTTATTTTCCATCATTTGGTCTTCTATATCGCTGATTCTCTCTTCTGCCTCATTTATCCTAGCAGTTAATACCCCCATTTTTTATTGCACCTCATTAATAGCCTTTTTGATTCCGACTTGATTAGATTTTAGTTCTTTTATTTCTGCAGAAAGGGTTTCTCTAAAAACTTCCACGCTTTTTTCAAGCCCAGCTAGTATCTTTAAAGTCATGATTCTGAACTCTAGGTCTGACATCGTACTAATGTCTGTATTGAGTAGATCCCTGGCTGACGTTACTACCTTTTGTTCTTTTTGCTGAGGTGAATTTTTTCGTCTTGTCATTTTGTCCAGAGTAGAAGAGATGAATGAGAGAATAAAATGCTAACAGGTTAACAACGTCCCCAGCACATATACTGTATGCACATCAGAAAAGACCTGAAACCAGGGGGAAAGAAAGGGAAAGAAAGAAAAAAGAAAGAGGAAAAAAAGATAAAAACAAACAAAAACAGAACAAAACAAAACAAAAAAAGCAGAATATGATCAAATATGTTCAGGCTAGTGCATAGATCAGTGCCACACACTAGATTTTGGGTGTATTTTGGTCTGTTAGAAGAAAGTGCCTCCTAATATTTTAAAGGAAGAAAGACATATATGTACAAAATAAGGGTTGATACAATGAAGGGTTGGAAGATGACTGTAAAGATGAAAATTATAAAAGGTTTTATAAACGGAATTGATAAGATAAGAAGTTCTTTGAAAGAAGAAAGAAGATTTAAAAAAAAAAAGAAAAAGGGAGAGACTGTGATCAGGCAGGAGATTAGAACAAAGCCATACACTAGTGATTTAGGGTATATTTTGATCTGTTAGAAGAAACTGTATCTCAAAATTTTAAAGAGAGAAGAACATATATATATATATATATTTTATATATATATGCCAAAAATAAGGGTAACTACTATGAAGGAATAAAATATGACTCTAAAAATGAAAAATAAAAAATGTTTTTTTAAAAAAGGGATTGATAAGATGGCTGAAAAAGGGAAAAAGAAAAATTAAAAAAAAAAAACACAAAAAACAGTTAAAAAAATTAACTTTGAAAAACTAATGAATCATGGTAAAAAAAAGCCATGAATTCTATGTGCAGTATTCCCCTAGCACTGGAGTTCTCCCGTTCTCCTTGATTGGTAAACTTGGTCTTGGCTGGCTGTTCACGCTGATCTTCTGGGGGAGGGGCCTGTTGCCGTGGTTCCCAAACGTCTTTGCTGGAGGTGGAATTGCCCCGCCCTTGTGAGTCCGGGCTAAGCAAGCTGCTCGGGTTTGCTCTCAGGAGCTTTTGTTCCCTACAAGCTCTCAGTAAGCTCTGGAGGACCAGGGTGAAAATGGTGGCCTCCCACTCTCTGCCCAGAGGAGCTGAGAACTCGGGGCCCCGCTCCTCAGTGCGCCCCCGGAGAAAAGCAGTCACTCCTGTCTCCCTGGTCTCTGGCCGCACTCCGTGCTCACCCGGCCTGTGACCGAGCATTTCTATGTCTGGCACCCGACCCGTGTGGAGTCTCCAAACCCAGCAGATCCCTGCAGTGTGCTCCCACGCCACTCCTCCCAGGGGAGGAAGGGGAGTCTCCCTGGCTCTGCTGCTTGTTGGGTCCCTGCTGGAGGCGCAGTGGCCCGACTGGGCCGCGGATCACAGTTTATGGCCACCCCGAGCTGAGAGTCCGCGCCTCAGCTCCGTCTCTGCAGCCGGCTTCCCCGCTCTGATACCTGGGAGCTCTGCTGCACTCAGGAACCCCCGGTCTTTCTGTGACCCCGAGGGTCCTGAGTCCACACTGTACCGCGAGGGTTCCACCGCCCCCCCCACCCCCGCTTAGCCACTGGAGTGACGTCCCTCAGTGGAACCGACTTCCAAAAGTTCCAATTTTGTGCTCCACGGCTCTAGCACTTGCCAGAAGCGGCCGACAGAGGCCCCTCCCCCGCCGTCTATCCTCCCAAATATCATCTCATATTCACTTCTCCGCACGTCCTACCTTCCAGTAAGTGGTCACTTCTCTGTTCAGAGAGTTGTTGCTACTCTTCTTCGATCTCCTGTTGAGTTCGTAGGTGTTCAGAATGGTTTGATCCCTATTCAGCTGAATTCCTGAGACCAGACGAGATCCAGGTCTCCTACTCTTCCGCCATCTTGCTCCACCCCCCACATCTTCTTTTTCCAAAGAAGGCATCCAAATGGCGAACAGACATATATTCAAGATTTCTAAATGTGTGTATTTTTTAAAGCTTAAACAATTGCATATAGTATGCAATTTTCAAATACAGGTCCACTGCTGGTGCATCTGGCTTACTGTTTGAATGGATAGATGGACTAGAAGTGCAATACAATACTCTGAAGAAAGAATGGAAGAACAAACAGGAAGGTGGGGGAGCCTAGTGAAGTTTCAATAGTGAAATAAATGGTCAAAGCACATATTCTAGAGCTAATCAGAATATTTAATTTAGCAGTGTAGTGTTGTAAAACTAACTCAGTTTTATGGTTAGATCTCATTTCAGAATCTACTCTGCCACTGTGTAGTCTTGGGCAAGTTACCTTGAGCTTCACCTGTAAATTGGAATAGTAGCTGAAATATGTAGAGCACTTATGGGCCAGGCACATACCAGGCATTTTACTTGGATTAGCTTTTATTAACCCTAATACCAGCTCTACAAAATATATGCTAATATTTTCCTCACTATATAGATGAGGACCATGCCCTGTAGAAAAAGATTAAGAGACTCCGCCAAGGATACAAAACTGGTAGGTGGTTGCATGGCCATCTGGACAGTGGTCACATGATTCTAGTTCTAACCTGCTTCAAAGCTTGTTGTTTTCTCAATAATCTGAACTCTTCTCATGCCCTTGAGAATTCCAAAGGCTTTGAGCAAAGCTTGGTGGAGTTCCCTGCATGTATTATGGGTCTTCATGTCATCTCAAAGACTGATGAGAGGAGATTTACATCCCAGCTATGTTCACACAAAATAAGCATATAGAGAACCACTGCTCTGTTTCTCCTCTCCTCATTCCGCATCTCCTGCCATGACACTTCCCTTCAGTAAAGCAGTTACTTTTTCCTACCAGAAAGAGGATTACCCTTAATACCCTTCCCACAACAGCCACTTTTTCAGCCAGAAAACAGCATTAGACCAAGGAAGAAGTGAGGAGAGATGAGGACACATTCATAAACCAGAACACTATTGAACTTTAAGAGAGAGAAGTTTATGATCATCAATAGGTATTTTGTAAACCAGATTGGAGAGGCACAAATTCTGTAGGATAACGCAGATGTAGTGAGCAAAAATATTATTGAAACAGTTTGATTCAGTCACTGAAGTGGCTGTCCCAGTGCATCTCTATGTTCTAAGAGAGCAATATATGGCATAAATAAGGCCAGTAGCCTCCGAAGTACTCCCAATGAGAGCTATAGACCAGACCACTATAGAAATATGTGCTTGGCTAAAGTTTTTACGCATTGCAGGCAAAGAGGAATTGGAAGATTATAGCATAGCACATACTTCTACACGGTTGTTGCACCTTCTCACAATAAGCTTTATTATGTAAGTGTATAGATAGAAAAATAAAAAATTGGGATTTGAACTGAGGTATGTTCTACAACAAATATGTGTTTTTTTCTACTACCCCTTGTCGTGGCTCTTAATTTACTCTTTTAGTAGTCTCTTTTTTTTTATTTGTTTAAATTCAATTAACCTATAGTACATCATTAGTTTTTGATGTAGTGTTCAATGATTCATTAGTTGCATATAACACCCAGTGCTCATCACATCTTTATAAAGTGTTGGATTAAGAATTCTCCAGGTATTGTTAAAAATACCTAGGTTGTATGTACCCTAGTTAACTATTACAATAAAAATGCTGGTGACCAGAGTAGGCAATGCAGGTAAGAAATGCTTTTTTATAAAAGATAAATTCCAGAATTAGTTCTTACTACAAAGGCCTCTGTCTGTCTCTCTCAATTTATCCTTCACTTGTTCTGTATAAATATTCTACAGCAGTTAGGCTGTTCTGTGTAACATTTTTTAAATACTGTTAGCTATAATTTTGCTCATGCTTTTGCTCTTATCCATAATGTTCATTCTCCTGCATTCTTCTTGTTCATCTCTTACAGAGGAGTCCTTCTCTGCCACTCCCAGACATAGTGGTCATGTATCTTTGGCCCTGTTTATCTGTACTGTCCACATGACAGAAAACATAAATCCCTTTTCATTGGTATTTGCCCTTTTTAAAATATGTATGCCCTGGGATCTCAATTAGATTGTCTATCTCTGAAGAGCAGTTTCATATTTCTTGCTTTTTCCAGTATATTCCTTGGGTCTGGTTCTCAACAAGCCTTCAATTAATGTCAGAGGTTGAGGATAGTGAGCAATGATGATATTAATGATGGTGACTATGATATTTATGTTGACTAATATCTTAAAAAGTGACCTGTCCACATAATTGGATGATATGAATGAAAATAAAAATGTAAGGGTAACATAACATTGAATATTTGTTAGATGTTAAGCTCCATTCTTATTTAATTCTTTCCCAAACCTTATAGGTACTGTTAATCTTCCCATTTTAATGAGTGTAGAGAGACTAAAGAACTTTTCCAAGGTCACACACCCATAAGTAGCAGTGCCAAATTCTAGTCTCTCTGGCTCCCAAATCTCTGTTCTTCCACAATGAGCTGAAGTATCATCAGAGCTGAAAAGCCTCCATGAGAAAACTAGCTGGGGGCATCAGGGCCCAGCTGGGTGTGATGGACCAACAACTGCCATCTGACAGTACAGATTTGCTTTTGAGAGCATTGACATTCAAAGTGGTATTTTGAACGCATTGTAACTTTTCAACCAATCGTTTGTTAACACCTCAATATATGTGCCACTTAAGCTCTGGCAGTATACTCAGGCACAACTTAATTTCATAAAATATCTTGATCCTGCTAAGTATAGCCCTTTGCAGGATAACAAGTCACATCCAGAGGGTAGGAAAGGATATGACATTCTCAGAATTTGGGGATTTTTACAAAAGAAAGAAGATATAATTAACAAATATAAAACATTGTTTTAAAAAATGTTCTGTTGATTCCAAATTATTTTTTCTTCCAAGATGATGGAAATCTTGCCCTTTCTCTTTTGTCACCAGAAGTCTCCAGCAACCTTTTTGACCAAAAGAAATGTCAGCTTGGGATATAATAGACCCCAGGCGCTTGGCTTCTCTGTATTGCTACAAGTTCCTTGGGATATGATCTGCTTTTCATTGGCTTGTTTTTTCTCAATTTTGATGAAAACAAGTTAAGCACACTACTATAGAAATAAATTTTAAGTATTCTGTATTTTTCACTGTGATAGGTCATCATTACCATTAATTGGAAGCTCTGAACATCTGAAGACTACATCTTCGGCAATGAAAATAATAAGTGAGTGCATTCAGTGATCTTTGGCTATTTAGGTGTTATGCCCTCAGCTGAAATAGAATGAAGATAACTTTAAGGAAAAACAGTATCTTCTGTATAGCAGAAACTTGCAAAATGGTTACTGAAGAGGTTTGATCCACTAGATAATGCTTTACTTATATTTTATTTGATTTTTTCAATTATTCATTAAATAAAACACCCCCAAATCTAATTGAAACCCTCGTTTCTACCTGTGTAATTTACTGTAGGAAATTAGGCATCCATGTCAACCAAAAGCTTCAAAACAGTGGCCTGCAGTTGTCTCTACTTTCTAAAAACCTGATCATCTCACAAACCACTCCAATGAAACTGCTCTTGCTAAGGTCATTAGTGACCTGATAATTGTGTGACTTGATGAGCATGTTTTAGTCCTATTCTCACTGGACAACTATGATATTACTATGATATTTTTAGGCATCGTTTACCTTTTTCACATCTTAAAACCCTCTCTTCCTTGGATGTCTCTTGCTCATCTTAGATCTCTCTTTCTTATCTTCTTTGTGCATTTCTCTTGTTTTTCCTATCTTTAATTGTTGGTGTTACCCAAATTTAATCTTTGGCCCACAGCTCTTTGATGCTATATATATATATGTACTGTTGTTTTATCCTATATTATCCATGTAACTTTTCTCTGTCTCTCCTTCTTTTTTTAAGATTTACTGTTTGTAGAGAGTGGGTGCAAGTGCGTACTTGAGAGAGCAAGAGTGAGAGAGAGTATGCACTAGAGAGAGCACAAGCAGGGGGAGGGGCAAAGGAAGAGGGAGAAGGACACTCTCCACTGAGCAGGGAGCCCTATCCCGGGCTGGATCCCAGGATCCTGGGATCATGACCTGAGCAGAAGGCAGACAATTCACCGACTGGACCACCTAGGTGCCCCAGCCATGTAACTTTTTATGGTTTGAATTGCTACCAGTATGCTGATGGCTCCAAGCCCTACATTTTCAGCTAAAAGAACATCCCCGTCCAAGAGCTTCAGACTCATAAATCCAAATGCATCTTAACTGTTCCATAAAAGTCTCAAACTCATCATGTCGAGAACGAAATTTGTCATACTTTCCTCTTCTGTCCCCATCTTTATTTTACGTCACTAGTGCTTATCTAGTCACTCAAGCTAGAAATCTAAAAAGTAATCTGTGATTCTTCCACGTCTTTCACATCTTAGACCCAATAGCTATTTGGCCAATTTTACCCCACAAAT
Organism: Zalophus californianus; assembly: GCF_009762305.2. Lineage (NCBI taxonomy): Eukaryota > Metazoa > Chordata > Mammalia > Carnivora > Otariidae > Zalophus > Zalophus californianus. The sequence continues at coordinate 57,408,808 of NC_045597.1, forward strand.
CCGTTTCCTCACATTTTACTTTTCAGATCTTTTTTTGTCTCTGGTCTACACTATAACAAACTCCCAACTCCTATCTCCGATGTTATTGCTTCTCCTAAGCTTCTACCTAAAAGAGACAAAGATGTCCCTTCCACGGCTCCCCTTTTCCTCTAAAATAAACCAGAAGTCCCACTGCTTAGCCTCTGAGGCGTTTCATTATTTGACCTTTTCATATCTGTCCAACTGCACCTCTTGTGTCTCCCTCCACCTTCCTTTTTAAATGAACTGCCTATTCCTTCAATATTAAGTTTTCTGGAAGACACAGGCTTTACTGTTGCTGATCTTTTCTTGGAAGGGGGCGATTGAGGAAAATAATTATTTCTTTTGTGCTAAATACATAAAATATGTATTTTAGAAAGTAAGTATTGGTTTTCCAGGGAAAAATTAGCCATAATTTAGGATTATTGCAACTTTAAAAATATACGTAGGGGTCCCTGGGTGGCTCAGTCCTTTTAGATGTCTGTCTTCAGCTCAGATCATGATCTCAGGGTCCTGGGATTGAGCCCCATGTCAGGCTCCCTGTTCAGTGGGGAGTCTGCTTCTCCTTCCCCCTCTGCCCCTCCCCCCATGCATGCACGCTCTCTCTCTCTCTCTCTGTCTCTCTCTCTCTCTCTCTCTCTCTGTCTCTCAAGTAAAAAATGTGTGTGTGTTTGTATCTATATACACACATACATATATATGTGTATGTATATATGTAAAGGCTGGCTGTGTTGTCTTCAAGATGATCAGGAAAATAGCTTTATCCTTTATTTCCAATCCCTTTGCAGGGTGGTCTTTTAAAGGTATCTACTGTGTTCATTGCCTTTTTAATAAGAAATGGAATGTGCACCTATGTATTTATGTGTGTGTGCATATGTGGTGTGCATGTGTACATGCATCATGACACATGAGTAACAGGGGGCTTGAAGGCTTTTGTGTAGGGTGATGACAAACATTGATTGAATTTCATGGACTATGATCTGTAAGCTACTTCACTGGTTTTAAAAGAAATTGGTTATTAAACAAGAGTTTTTAATGCTTAGTTCAGTAATTATTATGATGTCCCTTCTAGCAGGTACATTTTCTATGTGCATTTTTAAGCAGGAGTGCTTATAAAAGCAGAACTACATGTCCTTCTGCCCAAAGCCCTCTTTACCTGTATCTATGAGTTTCCTGTCTTAGTCACCCAATAAAATCATCCCACTTATCTTGTAGTGAAATGTTGGTTTTAAGGGAGCTTATTTTAGATGGCTGGATATACTTGCCTTTTCATATTAAAACCACTTTCTGGACAAATGTTGCATGCATATTTGAATTTTAATGGATAGTCACTGTGATGGATATATTTAGGATTGTGTTGCCAGGAGACATCAGATGTCAACAAGTGTTCTTAAGGCCCTTCACACAGAGTCGTCCCTGCCAACCTAATCCCACTTACTCATTCATCAAGCATTTATAAGATACCCATTATGCATAAGAAACAAGGTCATGAGTCACTCCCTCACTGTGATACAGTGTAGTACAATGTAGTGGGGAAGGCAGGAAGCCCACTGAAATTGTAAGATCATATACGGCGAATACCACTGGATAGTTGTAGAGTACTAAGGAAGCCAAAAGGAATGTACTTAGTGCCCATGGAAGGGTCAGAGGAAGCTACCTGAAGGAGGCACCATATGGGTAGAGTGCTTAGAAATCATCACTGTTCTTATCACCTGACGCTTAGTCCAAACCATCCTTTCCAAAGCTAGTTCCACGTGTATCCATAACTCTCCCAAATGATTGCTTAATTCTGTCCTATTGAGTTCTGAATTAATTCTGGTTTTGTCATGTTTTATTTTAAAAGAAAAGTTAATGATATTTATCTAATAAGCATTCACTGAGCACCAGTTGTATGCCAGGTGTTATGCTAAGTGTCTGGGGTATAAAAACGAGTAAGACAGAGTTCCTGTACTGAGAAGCTAAAAAAAAAAAAAAAAAAAAACCTTCAGATAATTAGTAATTAGTCATTTCCATTCTGGAATGTCCTCTATGCTGCTCCTTCTACGTGGAACTCTCTTAGCGTCTCTCTTCATCTAATTAGCTTATACTCATTTCCCAAGCCTCAGATCAAATGCTACTTTCTCCAGAAACCTTTCCTGACCACCTCATCTATATTAGGTTCTTCCTGTTTGTTTGTTTGTTTTTTTATAGAAAACCATTCTTTTACTTCATTGCCGTTATACAATTTCTACCTATGTAGTCATATTATGTGCTATTTGTCTCCATCAATAGTGCCCTGTTCTATTAGGGGAGGAGATTGTGTCTGTTTTACTCATTCTCATGTGTCTAGGTTCTAGCACAGTTCTAAACAAGTAACAGGTGCTCTACAAATATTTGTTGAGTTGGAAGTTTTCTTTTTTAATTTAAGTTCAACTAGCCCCCATATAGTACATCATTAGTTTCTGGTGCAATGTTCAATGATTCATTAGTTGCATATAAGACCCAGTGCTCATCACATCATGTGCCCTTCTTCATGCCCATTATATATGAGGAAACTTGTTCTCTGACAATTTATATGATTTTGCTTATGCATTAAAACTCTGAGTAATTATACTGTGTTTTAGTTACAGTTGAACTCTGTAAGAATTTTGAGAAATTTTCATTACACAAGTCAATAAAGTCAAAGATTTATATTACTCCACAAGACCCAGCTGGATCCTGGCTGTTTAAACATTACCCTTTTTAGCCCTTGTTCTATAGGTTTCCATCCCTCCAAGGAAGCTACACTCAGACTAGGCAGGTTTTGTCAGTCCTGCCCCAAGACTATTGGATCATTTAGGACTTGGAGCACAAGACATACTTGGAGGGGATCCATTGCTATCCCCACCACCAATACCATTAGATTCCATAATTTTTTTAAAGTTTTTAATTAATTTCTAGTTAACTAACATACAATGTAACATTAGTTTCAGGTGTACAATATAGTGATTCAACATTTCCACACATCACCCCGTGCTCATCACAAGTACACTCCTTAATCCCCATCACCTACATCACCCATCCCCCCACCTACTTCCCTTCTGGTAACCATCGCTTTGTTCTCTCTGGTTAACTCTGTTTCTTGGTTTTCCTCTCTCTCTCTCTCTCTGTTTTTTTCCCTTCGCTTATTTGTTTCTTAAATTTCACATAAGTGAAATTATATGATATCTGTCTTTCTCTGACTTATTTCACTTAGCATAATATTCTCTAGCTCCATCCATGGTGCAAATGGCAAGATTTCATTTTTATGGCTGAGTAATATCCCATTGCATATATATATATACCACATCTTATTTATCCATTCATCAGTTAATGGACACTTGGGCTGCTTCCATAATTTGCCTATTGAAAATAATGCTCCTATAAACATCTGGGTGCACATATTCCTTTGAATTAGTGTTTTTGTATTCTTTGGGTAAATAGCCAGTACTGTGACTGCTGGATCATGGAGTCATTCTATTTTTATCTTTTTGAGGAACCTCCATACTGTTTTCCACAGTGGCTGTACCAGTTTGCATTCCCACCAACAGTGCAAGAGGGTTCCCCTTTCTCCACATCCTCGCCAACACTTGTTATTTCTTGTGTTGTTACTTTTAGCCATTCTGACAGCTGTGAGGTGTTATCTTACTGTAGTTTTGATTTGCATTTCCCTGATGAAAGTGATGTTGAGCATCTTTTAATATGTCTATTGGCCATCAGTATGTCTTCCTTGGAAAAATGTCTATTAATGTCTTCTGCCCATTTTTAATTGGATTATTTGGTTTTGGAGTGTTTAGTTTTTAAGTTCTTCATATATTTTGGATACTAACCCTTTATCAGATATGAGATTTGCAGATATCTTCTCCCATCCCATAGGTTGCCTTTTAGTTAGCTGATTGTTTCCTTTGCTGTGCAGAACCTTTTAATTTTGATGAGGCCTAATACTTTAATTTTGCTTGTTTCCCTTGCATCAGGAGCATAACTAGAAAGAAATTGCTATGGCTGATGTCAAAAAATTTACTGCCTGTGTTTGCTTCTATTTTTTATTTTAATTTTTTATTTAAATTCAATTTAGTTAACATATAATGTATTATTAGTTTCAGGGGTAGAATTGAGTGATTCATCTGTTGCATGTAACACCCAGGGCTCATTGTATCAAGTGCCCTACTTAATGCCCATCACCCAAATACCCCATCCCCTCATCTACCTCTCCTCTAGCAACCTTCAGTTTGTTTCCTAGAGTTAAGAGTCTCTTATGGTTTGCCTTCCTCTCTCTTTTCATCTTATTTTATTTCCCCTTCCCTTCCTCTATGTTCAGCTGTTTTATGGTATTTGTCTTTCTCTATTTTGCTCAGCATAATACCTTCCAGTTAAATCCACATCATGCAAATGGCAGGATTTCATTCTTTTTGATGGCTGAGTAATAGTCCATTGTATGTGTGTATGGATATATTTGATTAAATAAATAAATAAATATGTAAATTTGATAGAGATTGCATAAATATACATACCACCTCTTCTTTATCCATTCGTCTGTCAATGGATATCTGGGCTCTTTCCATATTTTGGCTATTGTGGACATTGCTGCTATAAACATTGGGGAGCATGTGCCCCTTCGAATCACTATGTTTTTATCCTTTAGATAAATACCTAGTCGTATAATTGCTGGGTCGTAGGGTAGTTCTATTTTTTAACCTTTTGAGGAACCTCCATACTATTTTCCAGAGTGGCTGCACCAGTTTGCTTTCCCACCAACAGTATAAAAGTCTTCCTTTTTCTCACATCCTCGCCATCATCTGTTGCTTCCCAAGTTGTTTATGGTTTCGGTTCTCACGTTTAGGTCTTTGATCATTTTGAATTTATTTTTGTGTATGGCATAAGAAAGTGGTACATACAGTTTTATTCTTTTGCGTGCTGTTGTCCAGTTTTCCCAACACCATTTGTTGAAGAGGCAGTCTTTTTCCTATTGGATATTATTTCCTGCTTTGTTGAAGATTAATTGACCATATAATTAGAGGCTTATTTCTGGGTTTTCTATTTTATTCCATTAATCTATTTTTTGTACAAGAACCATACTGTTTGGATTACTACAGCTTTGTAATATAACTTGAAATCAGAATTGTGATGCCTCCAGCTTTGCATTTCTTTTTCAAGATTGCTTTGCTTAATCAGGGTCTTTTGTGGTTCCATACAAATTTTAGGATTGTTTATTCTAGCTCTGTGAAAGATGCTGTTGGTATTTTGATAGAGATTGCATTAAATGTGTAGATTGCTTTGGGTATTTTGGGGTAACAGTATTTGTTCTTCCAGTCCATGAACATGACATGTCTTTCCATTTCCTGGTGTTATCTTTAATTTCTTTCATCAGTGTTTTATAGTTTTCAGAGTACAGGCTTTCACCTATTTGGTTAGGTTTATTCCTGGTTATCTTACTGTTTTTGGTGCAATTGTAAATGGGATTGATACCTTAATTTCTCTTCTGCTGCTTCATTATTGGTGTATAGAAATGCAACAGCAGGGTGCCTGGGTGGTACAGTCAGTTGGGTGCCCAACTCCTGGTTTCAGCTCAGGTTGTGATCTTGGGGTCATGACATCAAGCCCTGCATCCAGCTCCATGCTCAGCATGGAGCCTGCTTGAGAATTTCTCTCCTTCTTCCTATCTCTTGCCCTCTGTGCCTTCCACTCATTCTCTCTCTCTCTCTCTCAGATAAATAAATAAATCTTTAAAAAAAGAAATGCAACAGATTTCTGTGTGTCAATTTTGTCTCCTGTAACTTTACTGAATCTGTTTATCAGTTCTAGCAGTTTTTTTTGTGGAGTCTTTAGGGTTTTCTATATAGAGTATCATGTCAAATGCAAAGAGTGAAAATTTTACTTCTTCCTTGCCAATTTGGTTGGCTTTTATTTCTTTCTGTTGTCTGATTGCTGTGGCTAGGACTTCTAGTACCATGTTGAATAAAAGTGGTGAGAGTGGACATTGCTGTCTTGTTCTTGACTGTGGAGGAAAAGCTCTCAGTTTTCCCCCATTTAGGATGATACTATCTGTAGGTTTTTTACATATGGCCTTTATTATGTTGAGGTATATTCTCTCTAAACCTACTTTGTTCAAGGTTTTTATCATGAATGATGTTGTACTGTGTCAAATGCTTTTTCTACAGATTAGATTCCATCTTTGAGTCAGAACCTACTGATCCTAAGAAGGCAACAAAGATAACTCTTCTATACTATAAAACTTAAAGACATTAACATGAACAACACCACTCTTATTTTACTGTGGCATTCTCTTACAGGGAGAAAGAGACACCCAAGAAGCTAAAACAAAAACCAGCATTTAAAAATCTACACTTTTTTTGGAACAGGAAGTAGGACAGAAGAAAACTGTAAAAGAAGTTAAAAGAGCAGACTTTCAAATTATTTTTCATCTTGGCGGGAAAAAAAAAAAATCCCTGGGAGCTTTCTCAGTATAGGAAGTGTGGATATTCTTGGCCTAACTCTTGTCTAGCACTTGTCTGTGCTGTTCCTCTCTCTGACACACCTCCCCCAACCCCTCTGCTAAGGAGTGCTCATTTGCATAATTAAAGTGCTTGACAGGGATGCTGAGAAAGTTGAACAGCCATGCACAGAGCCAAGTATTCTTCAAATACCATCCTTACCCACGTCCCCACTATTCAAGGGAAACTGTTAAACCATATGAAGAGAAAATGGAAGCTGTATACTGAATTCAAAATGTTAAAAAAATAAAAAATAAAAAAAAATAAGAACAAAATGTCCATGGCATATATTTTATTAATTCAAGAATCTTATCATGGGCTTACTGGCCCAAGGGCAGAAAGAAATGGTGTTCCACCAATGAGGAAATAAGATGTATGAGAACTGAAATGGAAAATTTAAGTGTATTTTGCAGCTCTTGGAGGTGGTCAAGGCTAACCCCATATATGTGAAGAGTTAACTCTCTCCGTGGCAGGCATGACACACCCCACAAAATTCCAGTCACTAGAGTCAATAGTTTGAGTAAATTACCTTCAGGATTCTAGGATGAACATAGGTTATCTGATGGTTGATCATCTACTAACAAGCATATATGTCTACAAGAATATAAGAATTTTTTTTTTCTCAGAACAATGAGGAATAAGACTAAGGGCTACTTCTGAGTAGGGAAGAATACTGGAGAACAAAAGAAAAGGCTCAAACTGGTTAAGTTTGACCTGAAAGGATATTGTTACATGATGACTCTGCCATGAAGGTTAGATGTAGGAAGGAAGCAGGAATTTTGCCTTTCTTTCAGTTTTGCCTAAGGCTAGCTCTGCTGATGCTTCTAGTCACCAGATGTTTAACCATTATTAATAATGTTAACTGTGAAAATAAAATAAAATACTTATGAACAGAAGCATATGTGGGTTTTGATATATCTTAGCTAAAGACTGAATGAAGGTGTGGGCCAGAATCCAGGACACCAGAGTTCTTGCTGGAAGTTACTAGAACTTCCACTACAGCATGGATTTAACTCCCACCCTGGCCTGCATCTCTCCTGAGCAACACCTGCTGGCCAGTGATACTTCAGCCCACCATCTCCTGGGGTTTCATGTCAGTCGTACTCTGTAGGGTGAACCTCAGCATCCGAGGGCCATTAGTCCAGGCTAATGTCCCTGCTGAGGAGTATAGCTTAATGACAGCAGGAGCTTTACCTGACTTATCTATTGCTGTGATTCCAGTATTTAAGCCAGTGCCTGTTATATGATAGGTGCTAAATCAATAATGATCAACAAATGAATGAATGATAAAGCTAGAAGCTAAAACAGAAGTTTAGTAGCATGACTTACTTGACAGGGAATTTTCTCAGTCCCAGGCAACAAGGATGTTTGCTCACTCTAATGTACAACCATATGGGTGAGACCCACAGTGTGGGCATGAGAGTTTATTCATCCAACAAATGTTTTTTTGAGCATGTAATCTGTGCCAGACACTGTTCCACGCGCTAGAATTGGGGCAGTGAACAAGATACAAAACACCTACTCAGATGGAACTTAACATTCTGATGTGGCAGTCCTTAAATACACAGACCAACAGATACACAGATAATATAAGATCAAGGGGTGAGATGTTCTACGAAAAACGTAACAGCATAAAGAGGGAGAGACTAGGGGACACTTTTAGATACGGTGATCAACAAGGGTATCCTGATTTGAGCACTATCCTGAATGAAGTAAGGGAGTGAACTTTGAGGGTGTGGGGGAGATGTGGTCTAAGAAGAGGAAAAACAAAGGCACAGGCCCTGACACAGGAGTTTGCTAGGCCTAGTTGGGAGAAATCAAACTGCTATCGTTTGAACCACCCTCTGGAGTTTAAAGCTGCAGAAAAACAAATCTGTATGACCACCTCTCTTCATTTTTGCATTCATTTATTCATTCACTTATTTCAAAAATATTTTTCTACTCTGTACCAGGGGCTATACCATATGCAAAGATGACATTGCCTCATTCTTTTTTTTATTGAAGTGTAGTTGATACACAATGCTACATTAGTTTCAGGTGTGCAACATAGATTGGACAACTCTATACATGATGTTATGCTCACCACAACATAGCATCTGTGACCATCTGTCACCATAAAGTATGAGGGAGTGCAATTGACTGTAACTACCTATACTGTGCCTTTTATCCCCATGACTTATTTATTCCATAACTGAAGGCCTGTATGTCCACTGCCCTTCACCCATATTGCCCATACCTCCACTGTCCTCCCCTCTGGCAACAATCAGTTCATTCTCCACATTTAGTGGTCTGTTTCTGCTTTTTATTTCATTTGTTCATTTGTTTAGATTTTTAGATGCCACATACAAGTGAAATCATTCGGTATTTATCTTTCTTTATCTGACTTATTTCTCTTAGAATAATACCCTCTAGGTCTATCCATGTTGTCACAAATGGCAGGATCTTATTCTTTCTTATGGCTGAGTAATGTTCCATTGTACATAGATATCATGTTTTCTGCATCCATCCGTCTATTGATAGAGATTTTGGTGGCTTCCATATCTTGGCTATTGTAAATAATGCTGCAATAAACATAGGGGGGCATATATTTTTTTCAAATAATTCATTTCCTTTGGGTAAGTACCCAGTAGTGGAATTAGTACATAATATGGTATTTCTACTTTTATTTTTTGAGGAAATACCAACTGGCTGCACCAGTTTGTATTCCTACCAACTGTGCACAAGTTTCCCTTTCCTACACATCTTCACCAACACTTTTCATTTCTTGTTTTTTTGATGTTTTTTGATTTGCATTTCCCTGATTACTGATATTGAACATCTCTTCATGTGTCTCCTGGTCATCTGTATGTCTTCTTTGGAAAAATGTTCATTCATGTCATCTGCCCATTTTTTAATCAGATTTTTTGGTGCTGAGGTGTATAAGTTCTTTATATGTTTTAGATATCAACCCCTTTGGGGATAGCATTTGTGAATATTTCCTCTCATTCAGTTGACTTTTTATTTTGTCAATAGTTTTCTTCGTTGTGCAAAAGCTTTTTTTATTTTTTTCCTTTTTTGGTATAGTCCCAATCATTCATTTTTGCTTTTTTCTCTTTTCCTTGAGGAGACATATCTAGAAAAATGTTGCTATGCCCAATGTTAGAGATATTGCTGCTTATGTTTTTTTCTAGGAGTTTGATGGTTTCAGATCTCACATTTATGACTTTAACCCATTTGAGTTTATTTTTGTGTATGGTGTTTAAAAAGTGGTCCATTTCTATTCTTTTACATGTAGCTGTCCAGTTTTTCCAGCACCATTTAATGAAGATACTATCTTTTCCCAATTGTTTGTTCTTGCCTCCTTTGTCATAGATTAATTAACCATATAATCAGAAGTTTATTTCTGGGCTCTCCATTCTGTTCTGTTGACTTATATGTCTATTTTTGTGCCAGTACCCTTATGTTTTGATTACTACAGCTTTGTAGTATATCTTGAAATATGAAATTGTGATACCTCTAACTTTGTTATTGTTTCTCAGGATTGCTTTGGTTATTTGAAGTCTTTTGTGATTCCATACAAATTTTAGGATTATTTCTTCTGTGAAAAATGCTTTTGGTATTTTGATAAAAATTGCATTGAATCTGTATATCACTTTGGGTAGTATGGACATTTTAACAATAACAGTTCTTCCAGTCCATGAGCATGGGGTATCTTTCCATTTGTGTCAGTTTCAACTTCTTTCATCAGTGCTATATAGTTTTCAGAGTACAGGTCTTTCACCTCCTTGGTTAAGTTTATTCTTATGTATATTATTCTCTTTGGTGCAGTTTTAAATGGAATTATTTTTTTTTACTTTCTTTTTCTGCTATTTTGATATTAGTGTAGAAACAATTGATTTCTGTGTATTCATGTTGCATCTGGCAGCTTTACTAGAACTCATTTATTCTAGTAGTTTTTGGTGGAATCTTTAGGATTTTCTATTAAAGGTATCATGTCATCTGTAAATAGTGACCGTTTAACTTCTTTAACAATATGGATATCTCTTATATCTTTTTCTTGTCTGATTGCTGTGGCTACAAATTCCAGTACTATGTTGAATTGAATAAAAATTACTAGAGTGGACATTTTTGTCTTATCTTGGTCTTAGGGAAAAAAGCTCTCAGTTTTTCACCATTGAGTATGATGTTAGCCATGGGTTTTTCATATTGGGCCTTTATTACATTGAAATATGTTCCCTCTAACTCCACATTGTTGAAAGTTTTTATCATGAATGAATGTTGAATTTCATCAAATGCTTTTCCTGTACCTATTGAGATAATAACATGATTTTTATCCTTTGTTTTGTTAATGTGTTTTATCACATTGATTGATTTGTGTATAATGAACCATACTTGCATCCCTGGCAGAAATCCCACATGATTGAGGTGAATGATCCTTTTAATATATTGTTAAATGCAGATTGCTAATATTTTGTTGAGGAATTTTCCATCTATGTGCATCAGGGGTATTTTCTTTTCTGTAGTTTTGTTGTTGTTGTTGTTTTGTTTTTTGGCATCTTTGTCTGGTTTTGGTATCAGGCTAATGCTGACCTCTTAGAATATATTTGGAAGCTCTCTTTCCTCTTTTCTGTTTTGGAATAGTTTGAGGAGAATAGGCATTAATTTTTCTTTAGATGTTTAGTAGAATTAACCTGTGATTCCATTTCGTCCTAGGCTTTTATTTGTTGGGGTTTTTTGGTTACCAATTCAATTTCATTACTAATAACTCATCTGTTCAGATTTTCTATTTCTTTCTGATTCAGTTTTTAAAGATTTTGTGTTTCTAGGAATTATCCATTTCTTCCTGATTGTCCACTTTGTTGACATGTAATTTTTCATAGTAGTCTCCTATAATTTTTTGTACTTTTTGTCATATTGTTATTTCTCCTCTTTATTACTGATTTTATTTATTTGGGTCATCTTTTTACTTGATGAGTCAGGCAAAGATTTATCAATTTTGTTTATCTTTTTAAAGAACAAGCTGTTGATTTCACTGATCTTTTCTATTGTTTTCTTAGTCTCTATTTCATTTATTTCTGTTCTGGTCTTTATTATTTCCTTCCTTGTACTCACCTGGAGCTTTGTTCTAGTTCCATTAGGTGTATGATATTAACATTGCCTCATTCTTGCCCATCCTTTCCTCTAAATGACAGGGCCACTCCCCAGTATTCTCAGGAGGTATCTGAACAGACTAAAGATTTTGAGCATGCTGCAGTCTGCCTAACTTCTACCATTGCTATAGCCTGGGATATCCTGCTTTTAGGTCCCATCCAGGAGGTTCATCCTGTAGCAATTACACAGAGTTGGATAATTGAAAGGATCATGAACCTTCATAGGGTATACTCTTTTTAGGGCTTCAGTAAAAGTAAGGATACAAAAAAAAATAAAAAATAAAAAAAATAATAAAAGTAAGGATACAGTTGAGCAGGAAAAAGAAAATGCAGGCAAACATCTAAGAGTCCTGAGACTTCCAGATAGAGTCTCCAGGATCCTCTCTCAGTAGCACAGGCTATGCTTCATCTTTGGATTATTGGCCTCTAATCAATTGCAGAGATGCCTTGCTCTCAGGAGAGCCAACAGACATGTTTACTGAGGGTCTTTTATATCACACTGGTTTTCTGGCTAAAATCAAGCTGCATAACCAGTTAAATCAGTGCAAACCATCAAGGCATACATTTTCAGTTAACAGTACAGAGTAAGTTCTACAAGGGGCATGCAGGGGAGTTTTGGTTCCTCTCAGCATGTTATAAATCACCAACTACTTCTTTTCATCCTTATCTTGGCTGAAGGTCAGTGTCAGGCTTCTGGGTGCCTCTACCACTGTGACTGCCACTGCTCCAAGCACTAAATTGCCAAAAATGTGAAACTCCATCTGTGCCTATCTCCTCCTTTCTCTACCTGCTCATCTCATCCAGGTCCATAAATTGAAATACATTTATCAACTGACAAAGTCTGAATTTACAGCTTCCGCCCATATATCCAATTCTGCACTTAATATCTCCGCTTAGATATCCAGTAGGCATCCCTGACTTAATATATTCAAAATGAAACTGTTATTTCTCTCCATTCCCTTCCCTCCTGCAGGCATCTCCATCTCAGGCTGTGGCATGAAATCCATGGATACTATGTCATACCAGTTACACATCCCTCATCTGAGAGGATGTATTCTTATTCTTGATTATTCACTTTCCCTTACCATTCATATCCATACATAAGCACATTCATTAGCTTTCTTTCTTTTTCTTAAATTTTATTTTATTATGTTATGTTAGTCACCATACAATACATCATTAGTTTTTGATGTAGTGATCCATGATTCATTGTTTTCGTATAACACCCAGTGCTCCATGCAGTACGTGCCCTCCTTAATACCCATCACCGGGTTAACCCAGCCCCCCACCCCCCCTCCCCTCTAAAACCCTAGTTTGTTTCTCAGACCATAGTCTCTCATGGTTCGTCTCCCCCTCCAATTTCTCCCCTTCATTTTTCCCTTCCTTCTCCTGATGTCCTCCATTCTATTCCTTATGTTCCACAAATAAGTGAAACCATATGATAATTGACTTTCTCTGCTTGACTTATTTCACTTAGCATGATCTCCTCCAGTCCCATCCATGTATTTATTTATTTGACACAGAGAGACACAGCGAGAGAGGGAACACAAGCAGGGGGAGTGGGAGAGGGAGAAGCAGGGAGCCAGATGCAGGGCTCCATCCCAGGTCCCTGGGATCATGACCTGAGCTGAAGGCAGACGCTTAACGACTGAGCCACCCAGGCGCCCCTCATTAACTTTCTTTCAAAAAGATTCCAATTTTGTCTCAAACAAGCTTATACTAGAGTTGTACTTACAGAACATGCAAAGAGAGCAAGTAGGAGGGTGGGGAGAACCTAGTTAAGCCTAAGAATTTCCTTTCCTGTTGGGAGTAGGAAGAGACCAGAACTTGCAGTTCTCAGAAACCAGGGATAGAAAAAGAACTCCAAGTGAGGATTAGATGGGCATATACGGGTCAGGAAGCACATTGATCTTTAATATTAAAATGAAGCATTCTGAAGCACTATCAAGAAAACCTTGAAATTTAAAGCTGTTCCTGCCTCAGATAGGAAACCTGTGACAGTTCCTTTTTGGGGAAAAAATGTAATACAGAAGAAAGCCATCTTTATTCTAAATAAGTACTAAGAGACTAATAATAAAGACTAAGAGGAGGAGGGAAATCAACCTACCTGAGGTGGAATTATGTAGAATTGGAAAAGGGTGGATTCTGATATAAGAAGAGAGTGGGTGGGTTTATTTTGGTTAAGGTGGGTACTGTCCAGTCAGAAATAAAGTTAGTTCCTTAATGACTGAGATGACAGTTTGTTTATTCTTTGAGTTGATCTATAAACAGAGTTTGCTATTTCAGAAGACTTCAGGTTTTATTAGAGGCTTCAGAATTTTAAAACGTGTACTGAATTTGGCTTTCTGATATAAATGCAAACAAAACCAAACAATTGTGTAAAAGCAAATATACCTGCCTTGAGAGTCACAACTGACATAAACAAGTAACTTTCTCATAAACAATACGATTCATGAGGGTATTGCTAAACAGGCTAAATACTGGCATCTTATATATTAAAAATAAGTCACTTAGATTTGTTTTTAGGCTTCTAATAGCAGTGCTATTTGTAGTGATACTCACAAGTAGAGTAAACTTGGCTTATTGCTATCTCACTTGAGAAGAGTTCATTTACTAATGAGGGTAGCAAAGTAAGAATGGGTGCAGCAAGAAGGGGGAACAGCATAGCGGCATCTTGTAATTAACCAAAATTCCATTCTGGGGCATCGCAGTTTTTAGAAAGAATACTAGCTTCCCTTCCCCTATGTTCATTTGTTTTGTTTCTTAAATTCCACATATAAGTGAAATCATAGGGTATTTGTCTTTCTTTGATTGACTTATTTCACTTAGCATAATACCCTCTATTTGCATTCACATCATTGCAAGTGGCAAGATTTTGTTCTTTTTGATAGCTAAGTAATACTCCATTGTATATATATATACACCATCTTTCTTTATCCACTCATCTGTAGATGGACATCTGGATTCTTTCCATAGTTTGGCTATTGTGAACATTGTTGCTCTAAACATTGGGGTGCATGTGCTCCTTCAAATCACTGTGTTTGTATCCTTTGAATAAATACCTAGTAGTGCACTTGCTGGAGGGGCAGTGGGTGGGGGGATGGGGTAACTGGGTGATGGGCATTAATGAGGGCACTTGAAGTAATGAGCACTGGGTGTTGTATGCAACTGATCAATCACTAAATTCTACCTCTGAAACTAATAATACAGTATATGTTAATTAAATTGAATTTAAATTAAAAATTTTTAAAAAGAACACTAGCTAATAACACTCACAGAAAAAACGGTTGTTGAAATATGCCTTTCAGCCTTAGAGGAAAAGTGGCTCTGGAAGATCTCATTTCCATTCTACATAAACATGACTTTCACAATGGAAAATAGATTATACATTATCAAATATAAAGAAACAAAAATAAAATAACTTTAGAAGCTGAGTGTGTTGGCCTTAGAAGTTAAGCTTACAAATGTGTGATTTACTAACTAGCTTAGTAACTTAAAGTATTTTTAAAAGAGGGTAATAATGACAAAATATAACTTGATTACATTTACATTTTAAAATGTTTGGAGTAGGATAAAATGTAAACATTTTAATATGAGAGTATTACGTAAAAGGTAAATACTCAACTATCATAAACTTCTGCATGTGTGGGTAGATAAGTGATGAAGGAAGAAAAAAATACCAAATAAAAAGAGTGTTGCGATAAAAAAATCCACATTGCCATATACGTGTATTTGTGTTACTGATTTGTGTGAAAGTAAATATTAATTGGTAAGGAAACCCGCTAAACCAAACTAATATGGTGAATCATAAAGGCTAAATTACATGGCATTTTAAATGCAACTTTATTATAGATTTCTTTTTCTCAGAGTTGAATTAAAAATATAATCTTTTATAGTTATGTGTAACTACTGTAGCTATAAAACAGGCTTAAATCTATGATGACACCACAACTAAAAAAAATAAAACAGAAAAGCAAAAAAACAAAAAACGATCTCCCTGAGTCATGAGACAGCTTGATGGTGCTGAATTAAATCATTTCTGATCAATCCTGGTGTGCTTCTCTGCCCTTAGGAAGAACACTACAGGCAGAGGATTAAGTTAGAAAAGGCAATAGCCAACACAGTTTAAAGATTCTTTTCCATGATTGTTTTTCCAACTTTCCTACATTTTAACACTATGTGGTCCTTCTGTTACTGAGAAAAATGTTGTCTTCAACCTAAATAAAGGAACTAAAACAGCGTTGTTTAAAATCACAAGCAATCTAGGTTGGTGGTGATTGTGGTGGTGGTGGTTTTTCTTTTTCATTTAAAATAGAACTTGGAAGTTCTTTTGGATAAACTCTACAGAGAAACTGAGAGAGAAAAAACCCACAATCATTAGTTTTATTTATTATACATTCAGATCCCTTAGTAAATCAGACAGTATTTCTTTATCTTTGAATTTCTGTTGCTTTTAAACATCTTCCAGAACATGTATAGTCAAGATTTCTTTATCCCAGCCTGCATCTAAGCTTCCAAAGCACAGTGGAAGTATATAATTCATCTGCATAATTCATCTGCATACTTCAGGGCCCCATTGGTTTAGCCTTGAAACATCATTCTAAATAAGTCAAATGTGATTTTTTTTAGTCTCCCCTTCATTTTGAATGTGTTGACAAAGCTCTTTTTAAGTCTTCTAAACGGACAGTGGTAAAACTGATTTTGGCAGAGTCTGGGGAGTATTACACTCTTTCTCTGCTCTCAAAAAGAATTTCAAATTTTGGTAATCTATCTTTAAAAAACAGGATTACCTTGGATCTCTATTTAAAATGGCAAAATACTGGCATATCGAAGTATTTCTCACATTTCTTGAAAATATTGACTCATCTTAGTCATGTCTCTTTAACTTTAATTGAGTCTTTAATTTTTACTGAGATACTTTCTTGTGTTAACTGTAATATCTCTTCTTTTTTTTAATTTTTTTATTGTTATGTTAATCACCATATATTACATCATTAGTTTCTGATGCAGTGTTCAGTGATTCATTGTTTGTGCGTAACACCCAGTGCTCCATGCAGAATGTGCCCTCTTTAATACCCATCACCAGGCTAACCCATTACCCCTGCCCTTCTCCCCGCTGAACCCTGTTTGTTTTTCAGAGTCCATCATCTCTCATGGTTCGTCTCCCCCTCTGACTTACTCCCCTTCATTCTTCTCGTCCTGCTATCTTCTTCTTTTTCTTTTTTCTTAACATATGTTGCATTATTTGTTTCGGAAGTACGGATCTGTGATTCAACAGTCTTGCACAATTCACAGCGCTCACCATAGCACATACCCTACCCAATGTCTATCACCCAGCCACCCCATCCCTCCCACCCCCCACCACTCCAGCAACCCTCAGTTTGTTTCCTGAGATTAAGAATTCCTCATATCAGTGAGGTCATATGATACATGTCTTTCTCTGATTGACTTATTTCACTCAGCATAACACCCTCCAGTTCCATCCATGTCATTGCAAATGGCAAGATCTCATTCCTTTTGATGGCTGCATAATATTCCATTGCATATATATACCACTTCTTTATCCATTCATCTGTTGATGGACATCTGGGCTGTTTCCACAGTTTGGCTATTGTGGACATTGTTGCTATAAACATCGGGGTGCACGTACCCCTTCGGATCCCTACATTTGTAACTTTCTGGTAAATACCCAGTAGTGCAATTGCAGGATCGTATGGTAGCTCTATTTTCAACTATTTGAGGAACCTCCATACTGTTTTCCAGAAAGGTTGCACCAGCTTGCATTCCCACCAACAGTGTAGGAGGGTTCCCCTTTCTCCGCATCCCCGCCAACCCAGAATTTTAGCCATTCTGATTGGTGTGAGGTGGTATCTCATTGAGGTTTTGATTTGGATTTCCCTGATGCCGAGCAATGTTGAGCACTTTTTCATGTGTCTGTTGGCCATTTGGATGTCTTCTTTGGAAAAATGTTTGTTCATGTCTTCTGCCCATTTCTTGATTGGATGATTTGTTCTTTGGGTGTTGAGTTTGATAAGTTCTTTATAGATTTTGGATACTAGCCCTTTATCTGATATGTCATTTGCAAATATTTTCTCCCATTCTGTCGGTTGTCTTTTGGTTTTGTGGACTGTTTCTTTTGCTGTGCAAAAGCTTTTTATCTTGATGAAATCCCAATAGTTCATTTTTGCCCTTGCTTCCCTTGCCTTTGGCGATGTGTCTAGGAAGAAGTTGCTGTGGCTGAGGTCGAAGAGGTTGCTACCTGTGTTCTCCTTTAGGATTTTGATGGACTCCCGTCTCACGTTTAGGTCTTTCAACCATTTGGAGTCTAT
Source organism: Zalophus californianus (assembly GCF_009762305.2). NCBI lineage: Eukaryota > Metazoa > Chordata > Mammalia > Carnivora > Otariidae > Zalophus > Zalophus californianus. The sequence goes on from NC_045597.1 coordinate 57,426,772, forward strand.
TTTTGTGTGTGGTGTAAGGAAATGGTCCAGTTTCATTCTTCTGCATGTGGCTGTCCAATTTTCCCAACACCATTTATTCAAGAGACTGTCTTTTTCCCATTGGACAGTCTTTCCTGCTTTGTCAAAGATGAGTTGACCATAGAGTTGAGGGTCCATTTCTGGGCTTTCGATTCTGTTCCATTGATCTATGTGTCTGTTTTTGTGCCAGTACCATACTGTCTTGATGATGACAGCCTTGTAATAGAGCTGGAAGTCCGGAATTGTGATGCCGCCAGCTTTGCTTTTCTTTTTCAAGATTCCCCTGGCTATTCGGGGTCTCTTCTGGTTCCATACAAATTTTAGGATTATTTGTTCCATTTCTTTGAAAAAAGTGGATGGTATTTTGATGGGGATTGCATTGAATGTGTAGATTGCTCTAGGTAGCATTGACATCTTCACAATGTTTGTTCTTCCAATCCATGAGCATGGAACGTTTTTCCATTTCTTTGTGTCTTCCTCAATTTCTCTTATGAGTATTTTATAGTTTTCTGAGTACAGATTCTTTGCCTCTTTGGTTAGATTTATTCCTAGGTATCTTATGGTTTTGGGTGCAATTGTAAATGGGATCAACTCCTTCATTTCTCTTTCTTCTGTCTTGTTGTTGGTGTATAGGAATGCCACTGATTTCTGTGCATTGATTTTATATCCTGCCACTTTACTGAATTCCTGTATGAGTTATAGCAGTTTTGGGGTGGAGTCTTTTGGGTTTTCCACATACAATATCATATCATCTGCAAAGAGTGAGAGTTTGACTTCCTCTTTGCCAATTTAGATGCCTTTGATTTCTTTTTGTTGTCTGATTGCTGTGGCTAGGACTTCTAATACTATGTTGAATAGCAGTGGTGAGAGTGGACATCCCTGCCGCGTTCCTGACCTTAGGGGAAAAGCTCTCAGTTTTTCCCCATTGAGAATGATATTCGCTGTAGGTTTTTCATAGATGGCTTTTATGATATTGAGGTATGTACCCTCTATCCCTATACTCTGAAGAGTTTTGATCAAGAAAGGATGTTGTACTTTGTCAAATGCTTTTTCTGCATCTATTGAGAGGATCATATGATTCTTGTTCTTTCTTTTGTTAATGTATTGTATCACGTTGATTGATTTGCGGATGTTGAACCATCCTTGCAGCCCAGGGATAAATCCCAATCGGTCGTGGTGAATAATCCTTTTCATGTACTGTTGGATCCTATTGCTAGTATTTTGGTGAGAATTTTTGCGTCCATGTTCATCAAGGATATTGGTCTGTAATTCTCCTTTTTGATGGAGTCTTTGTCTGGTTTTGGGATCAAGGTAATGCTGGCCTCATAAAATGAGTTTGGAAGTTTTCCTTCCATTTCTATTTTTTGGAACAGTTTCAGGAGAATAGGTATTAATTCTTCCTTAAATGTCTGATAGAATTCCTCTGGGAAGCCATCTGGCCCTGGGCTTTTGTTTCTTGGGAGATTTTTGATGACTGCTTCAATTTCTTTAGTGGCTATAGGTCTGTTCAGGTTTTCTATTTCTTCCAGGTTCAATTTTGGTAGTTGATACATCTCTAGGAATGCACCCATTTCTTCCAGGTTATCTAATTTGCTGGCATAGAGTTGCTCATAATATGTTCTTATAATTGTTTGTATTTCTTTGGTGTTGGTTGTGATCTCTCCTCTTTCATTCATGATTTTGTGGATTTGGGTCATTTCTCTTTTCTTTTTGATAAGTCTGGCCAGGGGTTTATCAATCTTGTTAATTCTTTCAAAGAACCAGCTCCTAGTTTCGTTGATCTGTTCTACTGTTCTTTTGGTTTCTATTTCATTGATTTCTGCTCTGATCTTTATTATTTCTCTTCTCCTGCTGGGTTTAGGCTTTATTTGCTGTTCTTTCTCCAGCTCCTTTAGGTGTAGGGTTAGGTTGTGTATTGAGACCTTTCTTGTTTCTTGAGAAAGGCTTGTATTGCTATATACTTTCCTCTCAGGACTGCCTTTGCTGTATCCCAAAGATTTTGAACAGTTGTGTTTTCATTTTCATTGGTTTCCATGAAATTTTTAATTCTTCTTTAATTTCCTAGCTGACCCATGCATTCTTCAGTAGGGTGCTCTTTAGCCTCCATGTATTTGAGTTCTTTCTGACTTTCCTCTTGTGATGGAGTTCTAGTTTCAAAGCATTGTGGTCTGAAAATATGCAGGGAATGATCCCAATCTTGTGGTACCTGTTGAGACCTGATTTGTGACCTAGGATGTGATCAATTCTGGAGAATGTTCCATGGGCACTAGAGAAGAATGTGTATTCCGTTGCTTTGGGATGGAATGTTCTGAATATGTCTGTGAAGTCCATTTGGTCCAGTGTGTCATTTAAAGTCTTTATTTCCTTGTTGATCTTTTGCTTAGATGATCTGTCCATTTCAGTCAGGGGGGTGTTAAAGTCCCCCACTATTATTGTGTGTAAAGAAACATCGATGTGTTTCTTTGCTTTTGTTATTAATTGCCTTATAGAATTTGCTGCTCCCATGTTCGGGGCATAGATATTTACAATTGTTAGATCTTCTTGTTGGATAGACCCTTTAAGTAAGATATAGTGTCCTTCTTCATCTCTTATTCCAGTCTTTGTTTTAAAATCTAATTTGTCTGATATGAGAATTGCCACCCCAGCTTTCTTTTGGTGTCCATTAGCATGGTAAATGGTTTTCCACCCCCTCACTTTCAATGTGGGGGTGTCTTTGGGTCTAAAATGAGTCTCTTGCAGACAGCATATCGATGGGTCTTGTTTTTTAATCCAATCTGATAGCCTGTGTCTTTTGATTGGGGCATTTAGCCCATTTACATTCAGGGTAACTATTGAAAGGTATGAATTTAGTGCCATTGTATTGCCTGTAAGGTGACTGTGACTGTATATTGTCTGTGTTCCTTTCTGATCTATGCTGCTTTTAGGCTCTCTCTTTGCTTAGAGGACCCCTTTCACTATTTCTTGGAGGGCTGGTTTCGTGTTTGCAAATTCCTTTAGTTTTTGTTTGTCCTGGAAGCTTTTTATCTCTCCTTCTATTTTCAATGACAGCCTAGCTGGATATAGTATTCTTGGCTGCATTTTTTTCTCCTTTAGTGCTCTGAAGATATCTTGCCAGTCCTTTCTGGCCTGCCAGGTATCTGTGGATAGGTCTGTTGCCAATCTAATGTTTCTACCATTGTAGGTTACATATCTCTTCTCCCGAGCTGCTTTCAGGATTTTCTCTTTGTCTCTGAGACTCATAAGTTGTACTATTAGATGTCGGGGTGTTGACCTATTTTTACTGATTTTGAGAGGGGTTCTCTGTGCCTCCTGGATTTTGATGCCTGTTTCCTTCCTCACATTAGGGAAGTTCTCTGCTATAATTTGCTCCAATAGACCTTCTGCCCCTCTCTCTCTTTCTTCTTCTTCTGGGATCCCAATTATTCTAATGTTGTTTTGTCTTATGGTATCGCTTATCTCTCTAATTCTGCCCTCGTGATCCTGTAATTGTTTCTCTCTCTTTTTCTCAGCCTCTTTATTTTCCCTCATTTGGTCTTCTATATCACTGATTCTCTCTTCTGCCTCATTTATCCTAGCAGTTAGTGCCCCCATTTTTGATTGCACCTCATCAATAGCCTTTTTCATTTCGACTTGGTTAGATTTTAGTTCTTTTATTTCTCCAGAAAGGGTTTCTCTAAAAACTTCCACGCTTTTTTCAAGCCCAGCTAGTATCTTTAAAGTCATGATTCTGAACTCTAGTTCCGACATCATACTAATATCTGTATTGAGTAGGTCCCTGGCTGACGGTACTACCTCTTGTTCTTTTTGCTGAGGTGATTTCTTTCGTCTTGTCATTTTGTCCAGAGGAGAATAGATGAAATAGAGAACAAAATGCTAACAGGTTAACAACGTCCCCAGCAAATATACTGTATACAAATCAGAAAAGACCTGAAACCAGGGGAAAAGAAAGGGAAAGAAAGAAAAAAGAAAGAGAAAAAAAATATAAAAACAAAAACAGAACAATACAAAAAAAGCAGAATATGATCAAATATGTTCAGGCTAGTGCATAGATCAGTGCCACACACTAGATTTTGGGTGTATTTTGGTCTGTTAGAAAAAAGTGCCTCCTAAAATTTTAAAGGAAGAAAGACACATATGTACAAAATAAGGGTTGATACAATGAAGGGATGGAAGATGACTGTAAAGATGAAAATTATAAAAGATTTTATAAAAGGAATTGATAAGTTGTTTGAAAAAAGAAAGAAGAAGATTTAAAAAGAAGAAAAAAGGGAGAGAATGTGATCAGGCAGGAGACTAGAACAAAGCCATACACTAGTGATTTAGGGTGTATTTTGATCTGTTAGAAGAAACTGTATCTCAAAATTTTAAAGAGAGAACAACTTATATATATATATGCCAAAAATAAGGGTAACTACTATGAAGGGATAAAATATGACTCTAAAAATGAAAAATAAAGTTTTTTTTTTTTAAAAAGGGATTGATAAGATGTTGGTTGAAAAAGAGAAAAAGAAAAATTTAAAAAAAAAACAGTTAAAAAAATTAACTTTGATGAACTAATGAATCATGGTAAAAAAAAAAAAAAAGCCATGAATTCTATGTGCAGTATTCCCCTTGCGCTGGAGTTCTCCCGTTCTCCTTGATCGGTAAACTTGGTCTTGGCTTGCTGGCTGTTCTTGCTGATCTTCTGGGGGAGAGGCCTGTTGCCGTGGTTTCCAAATGTCTTTGCCGGAGGCGGAATTGCCCCGCCCTTGTCGGTCCAGGCTAAGCAAGCTGTTCGGGTTTGCTCTCAAGAGCTTTTGTTCCCTGCAAGCTCTCGGTACAGCTTTGGAGGACCGGGGTGAAAAGAGTGGCCTCCCAATCTCCACCCAGAGAAGCTGAGAACTCGGGGCCCCGCTCCTCAGTGCGCCCCAGAGGAAAGCAGTCAGTCACTCCCGTCTCCCCAGTCTCCGGCCGCACTCCGTGCTCACCCGGCCTGTGACCAAGTGTTTCTATTTCTGGCACCCGACCCCGTGTGGAGTCTCCAAACCCAGCAGATCCCTGCGGTGCGCTCCCGCGCCGCTCCTCCCAGGGGAGGAAGGGGAGTCTCCCTGGATCTGCCGCTTGTTGGGTCCCTGCTGGAGGAGCAGTGGCCCGACTGGGCCGCGGATCACAGTTTATGGCCACCCCGAGCTGAGAGCCCGCGCCTTGGCTCCGTCTCTGCAGCCGGCTTCCCCGCTCCGATACCTGGGAGCTCTGCCGCACTCAGGCACCCCCGGTCTTTCTGTGACCCTGAGGGTCCTGAGACCACACTGTACCGCGAGGGTTCCACCCCCTGCTTAGCCACTGGAGTGATGTCCCTCAGTGGAGCCGACATCTAAAAGGTCCGATTTTGTGCTCCGCGGCTCTAGCACTTGCCAGAAGCAGTCAACAGAGGCCCCCTCCCCCGCCGTCTATCCTCCCGAATATCGCCTCGGATTCCCTTCTCCGCACGTCCTACCTTCCAGTAAGTGGTCGCTTCTCTGTTCAGAGAGTTGTTGCTACTCTCCTCTTCGATCTCCTGTTGAGTTCGTAGGTGTTCAGAATGGTTTGATCCCTATTCAGCTGAATTCCTGAGACCAGACGAAATCTAGGTCTCCTACTCCTCCGCCATCTTGCTCCGCCCCCTAACTGTAATACCTCTTAATCAAACTTTTCCAAGGATACCCAAATACTTCTATACAGTGATTTATTGAGATGATTTTGTAGAAGTGACCCTACAGCTCTTCTGTTTTAAATATCTACTTATTTGTGTTTGCTTCTTTGTTTAAAGTTTTAGAGTCCATGCTTTTATTTCAGTAAGTCTTTGCTACTGAGGGTTCAAACAAATTTAAGAAAGCTAAAATGTAACTTCTAAAAGTAGAAGGGAAGGGGAACCCAAACCTTCTTGTCAGCTTTGTAATGATAACAGTTCCTCCCAGGAGGCCTAAACAAACAAACAAAAAATGCCTCCAATGTGAAGCTACAAGCTATTTTTTGAATCCAAAATGGGACTTGAATTTAAATTTAAGGTAGAGGGTCCCTATCATCTAGAAAAATAATTCAAAACTGAGTTTTGTAATTGAAAAAAAGTTTAAAAAGTTACCCAATAATTATTCCTGAGGAATGCAGTCTTCATTAGTCTAATGTCCTTATTTTATTGTATTTTATTTAAAGGTTTTATTTTTAAGTAATCTCTACACCCAACGTGGGCTCAAACTCACAACACTGAGATCAAAAGTTTCATGCTCTACCAACTGAGTCAGCCAGGTACTCCAACCTAATGTCTGTATTTTAGACTGAGAAGTTAAGGCTTTCATTAGTAATGTGAGTTGTGAAATGTGAGCCAGAGTTTTGTATCCCTCAGAGAGATTTGGAGGGAGAACAATTGTATCTTGACTATATGAATTTGGAGTGGCTGTGCCAAAAATTGTTACTTGTTCTTCGGGACCAGTTTGAGAGGGTTCTTGTGCATGCACACATGTTTGCAGTACAGCTAGAACACATGGAAGGAAGACACTAATGCAAGGTATTCATCTCATGCTGGTAAAGAAACTAGAAATGAAATTCATTTAGGCTTGACCTGGACTGGACAGTTACCCTGAACATGTGGTTGTTTAAGATTGGTCAGTACAGAATGCTAGATATTGGCCTATCTGTTCTGAAGTTACCGTCCTGCTTGAAGCCATAGAGCGAGATGGTGTTCAACTTCAGGAGGTTCATGGACCTCAGGAAGCTTTCATCCACAGACCTCCAACACTGAGAATGGAGTGTTGGAGTGTTATACTTGCAAGTACTTGCGACAGGTTCCTTTCTTGGTCTAGAGCTACCTAAACTGGTACTCTAAAGAAAGAGTAAATGAGAAAGAAGCAGAACTAGCTTTCAGCCCAACATGGGATAAAGGATGATGCCCCAACATGAATTATCTAGAAAGCTCATAAACAGAAAAATGAAAGTAATTGTGTTGGCGTCTTGCCACTCTCCTTCCTCCATGAAGGGGGCAGATCAATCCTTTTTTAATATCCCTGACCAGTGGTTTTATGGTGTGTTTAAACTCTTACAATTCAGGCTACATATATGTAACAGAAAGGTTGAATGGGACTTAGCCTATATCATTTCCACTGTGATGCCAATTTGACAGAGATCAGGACACTAAAGTGAATGTAAGACAGACTGTCCCATCCCATGTGCAGATTAACTGAAGAAATCTTCCTAAGAATCTGCTCCATGACTCCTGGTTCCTCAGCCTGATCAGGAATAGAAAAGGGCTTCAGAGAGGATGGGCAGATTAGTGAAAAAATTTGCTTGGAAATAGCTGTTGTCAAGCTGTGAGTTATCCCCACCCTTTGCAGGAGGGGCTGGTACTTCCTTCTAACCACAAGTGAGGGGGGCTTCACTGGGACCTCTCCGAGGGCTTTGACATGGATCCATCTTGGGAAATCGAGGCGCTGGAGGAACCTTGAGGGCAGAACCAGAAGAGGCTACCCTGTTGGCATTAGCCTCCACATGACTAATCATGAAAACAAGTGGTATGTGGGTATTTGCCTAGATCAGAAGTTGGCTTTCTTGGAGAGACTCCCGTGTGAGGAAGTTTTGAGCCCTGTCTTTAAAAAATCACTTCAAGAGAAGACTAATTCTTAGCAAAAAAAGACTAAGTTTATGCTAAATGCCCGGGGCTGAGGGTGGGGCATTAGTCACTGTCCAAAGTAGAGAAACATCTGTTCAGGTCATAAGAACTAAAGCGGGGAGGGTCCTGTAGGGAACCTCTCAAGAGCCCATGAAAATATCACATTGATAAAGATGCAGAGCAACCATCCAGGCCCTTCCAGGTCTGACAGTTTTAATTAGCTGCTAGGATCAGTGAGCTCAAAACCAACCAGCCAGGTAGGAATTTGCCTTATCCCTCACCTCCCTACTCCCCACCTGAATTTAGATGTTGGAGAAGTCCTAAACAAAAGCAAGCATATGGGAGAGGAAGGAAGCAGGCTAAAGAGGAGAGACCTGGAGGGCAAGACCACCTTCCCTCTCTGTAGGCTCACAACCAGAAGGTCCAAACTGGGGGAGGGAGATGTATCTCAACGTTACATTTAGAGCTTTGGTTATTATGCGCAGCTGGATATTTATTCTACTTACAAAGTGAGGTCGTGTTTGTCATTTAAAGTAACCACAGATCACACAAGAGAACAGAGAAGCCAAAGGGACCTGCCAAAACTTTCATGAAAGACTGGGGAAAGTGGTCCCTATTGAAGAAAGTTTAAAGGGATAGTAGGTTTAAAAAAAAAATAATAAAGGTACATATTGGTAACAACCCATGCATTTTGTTCATTGTATGTTTAAGTTATAAATACATAGGTAAATTTTAGGGAAGTAGTCCTTAATCAGAGCTTTGTAGCAAGTCCCCTAAGGAGAGGCTTCAAAACGCACGTGCTCAGATTTCATCCTGGGTATTCTGATTTGTCAGTTTGTGGTGGAGTACCAAGTGTATTTTTTGGGGGGGTGGGGGAATCTCCAGAGAATTCTGATGCTCACCTCCGAAGCACAGTTTACTTACATAAATTGTGACGAACAATTTACTTATATAAAGCCATGGATTATAGTTCATTAATAACAAGTCATTGAAACAAAACAGGTTTGGGAGGAATGTAACTTGTTGAATCAGAATTAATTTTGAGCTAGATGGGCCACGTTGTTTATATTGTGTAATATTTCTTCTGTTCTGCCAGGATTGGTACCTAATGCCAAAAGAGTAATCGTGAAGGCTCTAAAGAACAATTTATATGTAATCGTTGGAAGCAGGAGGTAGTGGACATGGAGAACACTGCACTGCTGAATGCAGAGTAGCCCAAGAGGCAGTATTCAGGAAAAAAATGCAGATTTGCTCTGCAGGAGGATTATGGCTGAGGGAGGCTTTTAAACATCACTACTGAGTTTCTGAAACTCCTATCCCATCTCCAACTCCTTCAACTGGAATGAATGATAAGCAACTAGAAGTGTAAAAAAATCTTACGCAGTCTTCATTTCAAGTTCAATGATACAGCAAATTGTAGTTAAGAAGGTTCAGAGGGGAAAATCAATGTTTCCTATTTTATGGAACCACTAGAATCAGTTTGCTTCTTTCGAAGCATCATTTGAGTTCATACTTATTTTGCCAATGCATACAATCTGTAATATTCAATCAATCATGTATGTATGACAAAATTAGCCTCAAAAATTGGCGTGGTGAGAGAGAGAGAATCAGCTGTATGTAACTGAATGTTCTTTTTTTTTTTCCCTGCCTGAAAGTATGTTTGAGAATTTAGTTATCAGTTCCTTTAAAACAGTCACAATAATTTGTTTGGTGCTTTATAGTTTTCAAAGTGTTCTCACAAACAATATCTCTTTTTTTACTCATAACAATCCGAGGAAAAAGGTATGACAAGTACTAAAATTCAATCAAATATCCTAACGACTGAAAGTAGCTAAAACCACTAAATGATTAAGTACCCTTTTACTTTTCTCCTAGACTCTGTAGATATATAGATAATAACTCTGAACAGCTTCATGGTTTACATGTATCATTCAGTAGAAAGCTTTTTTTAAGTTTTTATTTAAATTCCAGTTAATTAACATAAACTATAATATTAGTTACGGTGTACAATATAGTGATTCAGCGCTTCTGTACAAAACCCGGTGCTCATCACCACACATGCTCCTCTTAATCCCTATTACCAATTTAAGCCCTCTGCCTACCTACGTCCCAATGGAATATTACTCAGCCACAAAATAAAAAATGAAATCTTGCCATTTACAATGACATCGATGGAGCTAGAGAGTATAATGCTAAGCGGAATAAAGTCAGTCAGAGAAAGATAAGTACCATATGATCTCACTCATATGTGGAATTTAAGAAACAAAGCAAACAAGCAAAGGGGGAGACGGGGAGAGAGAAGCAAACCAAGAAAGCTTTTGTACATGACAAAAATTCTGACTAATTTGGTGCCTTTACAGAGGCTGACTTTATCCAAACAGGAGCCTTGTGAGAGACATTGAAGGTTAATATCGGAAGGGTACCATCATGAAGTGGCTCCAGACCTCCAAGACCATCCCAGGCCTCTAGGAGTTAAGTTTTCTGATTCTGCATGTCACTTTGAAACAGCCAACCAAATGTGTAAGGTCTCTTTCTCTTAAGACTTGTCATTTATTTTCAGCTCAATAGCTGAGTCACAAAGGAAGGAAACATTTCTGAGGGTTTAAAGAAGTTGGTCTTTCTTATAATTAGCAAGCACCTGCTGTCATAGGTGAGGATGGTGTGGAAAGGGCTAAATAGAGCAAGGTCTGAAACAGAACATCCCAAATGTCATTTAAAGTGCAAATCCTAAGTTGCATGATTCTGGAGTTTTCAATCAGAACCCTAGAGAAAATATCCATGAGATCAAATTTAAAACCTCTCCATGTAAGCCCATGTAAAGTCAAATGAGTAAAACTCCCACAATACATTTGTCTTTCCATATTTCTGTCTAGAATCTTTATGAAAATGTTTTATAGACTGCTAGCCACAGCTCAAGATCCTAAATAGGAATGAACATCTAGTTGGAGTCCTGATTCCACAGAGTAGCCAGGTAGCCTTGGCCAAAGCCGCTTCTCTTCTACTCACCATCCTGTTGACATCTGTAAAACTAGGATATTACCAGTTACCTTACCTTCAGATTACATGGTATAAAATGTGAAATTATTTTACAAATTTCAGACCACTATACAAATGGAAGATTATTATTTCTATAGGATGTCCCATCCACCTGGGTAGCACATAATAGAACACATCTTGGCCTTCACAGTTACTATTTTGAGCTCCTTATTTCTATCATGATAGCACACTGCTTTCTACTCCTTCGTCACATCAACTTGGCCCTCATCCTTCTAGGTAGTGTCTCATGCTCTGGCCTTTGCTTGGTGACTGGGTTGATCTATCTGTGTTGACCCTAGGCAAACCACCTACCTGACTAAGCTCTGATCCCCAGGGTTCCATTCTAGTGTCATAAGTCTGGCTAGTGCCTCTCCTAGGATATACCCCTGAAGGAGGAAGGGAATATTTGTCTCTCTTACCTCATTTCCATTCCCATTTCCTAGGTGCTAGCAAAGTCACTCTGCATGAGGACAAAGGACAATCTTGTGGGACACAGATAAGGGTGAAAGGGAACTTGTGCACTCTCCACATTCCTTACATTTTTTTAATTCCCCATGTCATCACTTCTGCCTCCCAACAGCAGAATTGGGTCAGGAGAATTGGCCATTCCAGCCTCCCTTCTCACTATGATGCAGACAAGAGACCTCAATCAGGTCCACCAATCAGATACATCCACATGAGACATCTATTTGGAAGTGAGCAATGTGAGTGTGAAGGCTTGCCAAGGCATTTATTGTTGATATAGGTGACCATGAAGAGTCCAGTTTTGAAAGTAGTAACATAACATAATAAAATAAAATAAAAAGAAAGTAGTAATAACAGTTGTACAAAGGTCAGGTTCCCGGAATGGGCGGCAGCTGCAGTTGGGTTGGGTCTTACAGCAGGTGGAGACAGCAACAGCAGGTTCCTCATGAGGTCCCTTCTGCAGCATGGTTTCCATGATTGGTTTCGAAAGCTTAGGGTAGAGTCTGTTTCTCTTGCCCTGTCAGCAATTCTGAGCCACCTAGTGCACTTTAATAAATTCCCTTTGTATGAGAAAACTGACTCACAGAGGCTGAGCTGCTTTCCAAGGGTCGCACAGGTAGTTAGAGCTGAGATGAAAAGGGAAACACTGTGTCATCTCCACAACACATTGAACTGTTTAGTGAAAGGTGTTGATTCAATTTACTCATCCTCTCTTACATACTCTTTAATATTTAGCTATTGATTCAGGCTTCTTTGCTCCTGGCTAGAACCTACAGACCAAGAATGTGACCATCAAAACATCATGATCTTTGGAGTAGAGAGGACAGTTTTGCAAAGAATTACAGTGACTTCCCTTGACACAAGCATTTAAGTGCTATGACATGCTCTCAACTGAAATGACCCCCAGTGACTCAGATGTGTTTCTCTAGTGGAGGGTTATGCACTCGGTGACTCTCTCTGAGTCATTTCAAGGCAACAGAATCCACAGCTCTTTATCAGACAGAAGCACATTGTTGAGGATTACCAAGGGCTGCAAGGGCCAGTGGGCTTGTTTGTGACTCAGAAGAGAGCCAGGAGGGTGGACGTGAGACCTGAATACTGTGACTTGTTTTACTGTTCCTGTGTGGTTTTCATATATGCCTTTTGGTATTCTGACCCAGACATTTCAGTGATGACAAAGCAAGTGGTCCTTTTTGGAACATGTATTGGGGGATATAAAAGGAGAAGTATGCAATAGATGGCCTGGCAGAAATAAGCAGTCCCCAAATTAAAATGTGTTCATTGTGGCACTTGTGAATTATATAGAGCAAGTATTCCATTCCAGCCTCATCTCCCACTCATTTGCTGGTATGTATAGGGAATGAAATTGGCTTTGATAAGTCTTCTAAGGAATACTACTGAGAAGCAAATCTGCTGGAAAAAAATGATCACCAATCAAAGAGTAAACATTTTCAAATTACCAGTTTCCCCACTTTATCTGTGTCTTCTCTTAGACATGTTGCATGGATCCCAGCACACTGTGCTTTAATTTTAGGTCTGAAATAACAATATCTACTAACTTCTCTCCTCACCTACCTCATTAGAATATCCCTGACACAGAATTACATTTACATTTTAATTCTACATTTTGGTTCTAAGCTACTGCAATTGACAGTAGATTTTAGTGTGATCCTAAGTCTTTTACTATAGGAATTAAATAAAGTTGTCTATTGAAATTTCAAGGTATACATTCTATGTTCAAAGCCATGCAGTCTAAAAATAGGAGGGGTGCAAACCACTGACCTCCTGAGTCAGATTTTTTTAGTACCAGATATTTAGTAGCAAAATTCTTACTTCACAGGAAGTTTTACTCAAAATCCCAATATATAAAATAGATATAAGGGATATTTGATTACAAAGTTTATGTTTAAAATATGCAAAACGTACTTGTTTTAACATCATTCAGTGAGAACACTGGAATAATCCTGACAAACAAAAATTTGAAATCAGGAAAGTGATTGACAGTTACAGTCTTATATTAAAATCCACATCTAATATATTCCTGTATGGTTTGGGTTGCATAGTAATGAGAAAAACGTAATTCACACAGATAAGCATTATAAAAGTGGAAATTTTAACAGCTTGCTTTGAAACCTCAAGATATTATTTGGCGATCATGATTCTAAAACTTTAAATAGGAGTATATGAAATTATGTTCCAAAGGTTGAAATTTATGAACATGAAAGCTAAACAAAAAGCACCCGAAACTTAAAAGTTCCAAAAATATCTATAATTCAATTTCACTGTGGCACAACTGATTATATATTCACTTGTTATTACACAATTCATGATTATTCAGTGGCACGGGCATCAGCTGAGAATGCGTGTCTAAGTACTCCTTGGCATTTAATTTATTGAGGCTTGTATATAACATAAATATGTACTTCCCTATACATTTACATGTAAAAAGACATGTAGACCTGAATTTGCATGAAGGTACTACAATTACCCTGATCTCACCCTTTACAGAAAGTTCACCTATCTGTGGGAATGGTAGGAAAAGACTTAGTCCAAGTCTTAAGCATGAAAACATTACACATATATATACACATTCAAACACACAGAATTTACCAGCACCACACATTAACAAATTAGAGGTTCTTCTCATGTTAAAAATGCAATATATCACCTATGAGTGGCATGATGTTTTTAAATTGTGATTTTAAAATAATAAATATAATCAAACACTTATAATCCCTTCAAAACTTCTGGAAAACTTAGAGTCTCTGAACTCTGAACATCACTGTCATAAATTACAACCCATAGGCTGAAATAAAGGATTAAAAAGAGAAAGCAAACTCTTCATTCTCCTTGCCATGATTGGCACAAAGTGGTACTAACAGATCCATCTGTCCAGTCCACCAGGAGTATTCAAACACAAATGAGAGTAATACAGCGAGTGGATAGTTCATGTACACATGTCCAAAAGATGCAATTACATAAGAAGAAATTCTTACCCATAGAATAGGAAAAATTAGTATTTGGCCCAGAATCTTGGTCCCAGTCAGTAGATTATTCATTTTGCTTCTTTAGAAGTCTAAGAAGGGGCCATACATTTTGAAAGCTCTCATGTGGGTAGAATATATCCATTCTGTGCGTGGAACACAAGCTCTTCTTCCTCTGTCACCCAAGAGCAATTTCTGTCCTAAAGTGATCTTTAGAGGAGATGTATATTTTCTTAATAAGGTCTTTTTTTCCCCCCTTTGAAATTGGATACAAATTAGCAGTTTGTCTAACAGGCCAATATATATAAGGGACAGAAATGATCAATAGATGTATTTGTCCTAGCAGTGACCATTGAACATATGAGACTGATCAGAGGTGAGGACATGGACGGGAATGTGTAGCCCTATGTAGCCCACCAAAGGTTTGCTTTCTAGCTACCAGGACAGTATTTTGCTACAGGTAGAGGAACTTTGTCGTGCAGGGTACATAAATCATTTGGTACCCTGTCCATTTACAGTGTGCAAACAACACAGACTTTTCATTTTGACCTTTTTAGTGGCTACAAAGATAAATAATGTCACAGCACCCCTTTCGTTCATTCCCCCAGAATTCAGCTTGTTTTCAGGATATGCAGTGTTTAAATGAATTCCTACCCTGACTCCATACCCCTGCCCCACTTACTTTTGGCAGCCTTAAAGATGATTTTACCATTTCACAACCTATAAATCACTAAATCTATAGATTCTACCAAGGGATATGAAATTGCTGCTTCAAAGTTTTCCTGAGGAACCAGAAAGAATTCAATTCCCACAAAACTTGCAATGTTGGACACACCTGCTAAAGGAACTTGTGATTTCTAAAGAAAGGGTGGGACTTCTCTGGGGAGCATGGCCATGCATTTTTGGTCCAGTCACCATGACTGTAGGAAGACTTAATCCAGGCTCAGATTTGCAGGCCAGGACCAAAGTGGGCCTATGAAGGATGGAGAATGGAACTTTTGCTAGATTGAAGTAACTAGGAGATTTCTACTCTGGGAATTCAGAAGACCCCCTGAAAGCGTGAAGAGAAAGGGTGAAACTCTAGTTAGAGATTTGTCACTTTCCGGTAGGCCTGATTAACCATAGATTAACCTCAGAGACACTCAGGATAGCTTGGCAAATTCCCCCCAAAGTCTAGGAGCAACTATGATCTTAAACATAATGCTATACTACACCCTCAACTGACAATAACCCACAATGCACAATATACAGAAAGCCCTTGATGGATAACTGTTGAAAACAAGGAAAGTGGACTTACTTTTCTCTTCAACTGTCTCATACTGAGTAAAAAAAAAAATATATGGATGGAACATAAATTTTTCTTGGGGCTCATAACTGAATACTGAATACTGAACCCAGATTTATTTCACTTTTTCTGGAAAAAGGAATTTGGGATCTCTTATCAACTCAGGTCTTCCTAATGAATAAAAGTCCATTAATTCAAAACATCTTAAAATCTTAAATATTCTTAGGAAATACTAAGTTTTGAGAGCTGTCAGGGACAAAACTCAAATTGTATGACGCACAAGCCAATCTGTGTTTGTCTCAATTGAATTTGAACCTTCTCCTTTTTAAGGTATCTTTTCTCACAAGCTTGTCCTCGTAATGCTCTCAAGAGGTAACTCTGAATTACTAAATTTCCCTATCTCAAATTGTCTTTTTTTAAAAGTGTTTATTTAAATATCAATTGTTAATATACAGTGTAAAATTAGTTTCAGGTATACAGTACTTCCATATAATACCCGGTGCTCATCACAGCAAGTCAAATTATCTTTTTTTTTTAAGATTTTATTTATTTATTCATGAAAGACAGAGAGAGAGAGAGGCAGAGGGAGAAGCAGGCTCCCAAGGAGCAGGGAGCCCAACACGGGACTCGATCCCAGGACCCTGGGATCAAGACCTGAGCCGAAGGCAGACGCTTAACCATCTGAGCCACCCAGGAGCCCCCTCAAATTATCTTTTTTAAGAACAAAGGAGAACTCAGTCAGTGATGGCACTCTGGTACAGAAGGAGCACTGGCCTAGGAGTCAAAAGATAGAAGAAACACTTTGATCACTCACCTGAGTGGCCTCAGACAGATTCCTCAATTTCTCTGATGCTTCCTCAATTTCTCTGATGCTTGATTTTCTTTTCTGAATGGGGAGAAGATGAACAAGATAGCCTTTTAGGTTCTCTTTAAATTTAAAGTTCTATGCCTCTTATGCTAAGTCTATTTCCTCATTTCAAAAATGTAGGAGATAATGGAGCAATCCTGATGTCTCATAGAATGTTTTAAAAAGTATATAAAATGCTTAGGGTAGTATAGCCGGCATACAGTCTGGACAAATATGTAAGCCAAGCATTATGTTATGCATTTTATATACAATATGTCAAAGAGCCTGGCCAATAGTAAGTGGAATATGCTTTTTACCCACCATCTTGCTCTACCCTGCAATGTTTCTTTAGAAGTCACTGCCTCTTTCTTGTGTTGGAGTAAGGAATGGAAGTCCAAAGAGATTTATGGATGTGAAATTCAGTCTGTTGAATGTAAAAAGCCAGAGTACAAAATGTAATTATGGTGTGTCTAGAAAGATAATAAGAAATTTGCATATCATGGATCCAGTAGTAGGGAAATTTCTTTAAATCAGAATTATAATCTTTCTTCCATGAATAAATCTTTAGCCTTAGCACATATTAAATTAACATAAGGCCAGTTCTTCCCCTACCTCAACATAGCATGGTTTTAAGCTATAAGAAGCCAGGGAAATAATTTAATTCAAAGTTCTCATTTTGGAAGTAAGTAAATTGAGACTTGGAATGTGTACCCCCAACATGCACAAGATTGTAGGACTGCAGTAGTGGTGCTGGGACTCTTCTGATATCCAGTCTGTTGCTCATTCTGCTATAGTTAAGCAGTCACCGGAGAAGAGTATGGAGTATGGAGAGGCAGGGAAGAATACCAGTGTTTGTTTTAGTTTAATTTTAGTTCCCTGTGATCTAATCCTCTTTGAAACTTAGCTGATACCAGCTATTTTCCCTCTTTGTCTTTAGTTGTCCCCTAGAGCACTAGAGAAGGGGCATTGTGGTTCACAGGGCAGCAGCCCCGATTCCTGTGTTAATTGGTCCCCTGGGACGGAACCCGACCTCATCACAGCCTGACATTTAGATGAGCCCAGAGTTCTCCCTATTCTAGCATTGAAATCATTGAGAAATGTCTAAATTTGCATTGAAAAGACTGTCGGTAAAGTCCAATGCTGGGATGAGCTAGAGCTAGCTCAAAGCCTCCATTTTCCCTTGATTTCACTGTTTTTAAAATAAAAAGAAACCATTAGAGGATGGATCTGTATCCTAGGCTTTTTAGAAAAAAATACAGGCTATTTACCAAAATACTGCAATTAACCAGATTCTTCTGGTTGAATCCATAGGCTATTCAAGCATGTATTTAAATGAAAAACTGGACAGAATTTTTAGTGTCTATACTTCCGTCTGCTCTTGCAACCAAAGTACACCTGGTAAGTCTTAGGAAAAATCTGTATGAGGGTGAAATTTGAGCATGGTTGGGAGTAGCATTTTCCAGATGAAGATTATTAATATCTTATTCACTGAAAAGAAAGAGGAGGAAACAGTACCTGGTAAGCTTGAAACAGTGACTGTAGTTTTCAGATGACAAGTAAGAAGCTGAGATGGCTAATTATTATCCAGGAGGTGTCATTAAAATATTAGCTCATGAAGTGTGATTATAGAGTGCAAGCCTACGCAAAACTGCCTATTTTTCTACACACTGAGACTTGAAAAGTTACTTTTCTTTATCATTAGTGTTATTATCATTGCTAGAATGATAAGAGGACATTACATAACCATGTCAAGTGAGTCTCAGCACTTCCACAAGTGATTGAGCGCCGCGTTTCATGGAGGACTTCTAGAATAACACCACGTCATTAGAGCAAATTCCTCATATGCCCAAAACTCTGAGTAATGCAATCGTTATCTTAAATTTTCACAATTACCACAATGTTAGCATTTTTTAACAGTGACCTTACTCTAGGCTCTTTCCTACTGATGCACATTTTTCTTATAAAGCCCACATTAGAAATAATTATTCAAGTTATCAAAATCTGATGAGGAATGAAAAAGGTGGATTTGACGCCCAGATACAGCCTATTAACCACAGTGTAGTAAATAACTTTATTTCATTTTTAAACCTTTGAAAATATAGTAAAGATGATTTTCACATGTAGGAACTAAAATAGTTGCTGGGAGATAAGTAAAGATGATTTCTCACTGAAATGTGGACAAGTTCTCAAAGGTTTAAGTCACACTTGAACTATGACTCCTACTATTTTTAAAAATCATGTTTATTGAGGTATTTTTCATATTTAATAAAATAACTTTTTTAGTGCACAGTTCTGACTTTTGACCATACATACAGTGCATAACCACCACCACAGTCAAGATATAGAACATTTCCACCACCCCAAAAAGTTCTCTTATGCTTTAATAGTCTGACCCTCTTTTATAAAACCCACAATTTTTACTTCCTTCCGACCCAGGCTTCTTCTCAGTTTAGCTGGGCTAATATTAATTGCTTTGCCTTTTGTGTCCTTTGTGTTGGTTGGCCCTTCCAAGCACTGCAGAATTAGAAACTGTGGTTTTCAGTACAAGTTTTGATTCTAATGTTTTAATGAATTCTTAGTTTTGATGGTGTCCACTATATAATTTTTTTCCACAAATTGAATTTTTGGGGCCTTGTCTAAGAAACAGCATCTAAGATCACGAAGATTTTTCTCTTATGTATTCTTCTAGAAGTTTTATAGTTAAAATTTTTACATTTAGATTAATTTTGAGGAGCTAATTTTTGTACCTGGCATAAGGTATGAGTTATGGGTCATTTATTTTTTGCATATGGATATTCAATTATGTACACACCGTTTTTTAAAAAGACTGTGCTAACATGTTTTCATTTGACACTCACTGTCAGCTGGGACCTCAGTGGGTGTTTCTACCGTATCTCCTGTATGTGATCTCTCCACTTGGTCTGAGCATCCTCAGAAGCCCAGATGCCTGTGACAAGGTGGCCAGACTTCTTCATTGGCAGTTCAGGGCTCTAAGTGTCCCAGCCAACAAGGCAGAAGCTGTACCACCATTTATGGCTTAGTTGCCGCATCTCTTCTGCCATACTTCACTGGCTCCTGTGGTTATAAGCCCACCAAATTTCAAGAGAAATGAACAGGAGGAATGGGTTACATACAATGGCCATACTGAATAAAAGTATGCAGGATGAGTACTGTCATTGAGGCCTTCTTTAGAAAATACAGTCTGCTAAAGCAAACTGCCCTTATTTTACTCTGCCTAATGCAAGAAACTCATTGGAAATTGTCTTCTTTCAAAAAAAAAGTCAGAAAAAAAGACTTTTGGGATTCCTGGACAACCATGAACCTCCACACAGCAAGAATGGCCATATAGACTCATCTACATGACTGAATCATGACAGAAGAATGAGATATCTCAGGAAAGTTCGTCTTGTTTTCCTTAGGGTAGCTTTATATGGCTACAGATTTTTATATCTCCCCCCACTCTGGGCATATTAGAGATGGAAACTGGAAAAGGAAGAGAAGTGTATCTAAGTGATGCGACCCATTTCTCACTTGGCAACTCTCCCTCCCACGACATTCCACGGTTGAGAAAAGCTCTCTGACCCTGAGGCTTTTGGTCCAAGTCTTTCACACGGATATGCAGCCTGGCCAGAGGACCACTGACCTAAATCTGTCAAGGTACCCTTGCTCAAGAGGAAAAGGCTTCATGACTTTATATACTGAGATGCTATATCGCCTAAGTCTGAGAATAAGAATAGCTGGTTAATGGAGTAGTTGAGGGTGTTAGGTTTGGGGCTAAGAAAGGTAGATTTCCAGGATATCTGAGTGAATAAATTTTATGTTATATATATTTTGCCACAATTTTAAAAAGATATACGCAAGGGTAAAAAAAAAAAAAAAAAGCCACAGTCTCTAAATTAATATCATAAGTACATTTCAAAGCAAAGTTATCAGGATAAAGACTACAAATATGCTAAAATCCACTCATTCATAATGGTACTCAGAAAAGACAAACTAATTGCTCACCTTTGAAGATTGCTAGGATACCAAATCAGTATTCTGAAGACTTACAAATAAAGAGGAAAAATCAAACCTTTAATATCTACTTTCCTGTACAAACTATTTCAAAATAACCACCTATTTAGAGAAAATTTGTGTCTATAGTAGAAATTTAGTAAACAAAAGAAGAAGACATAGCATTATGAAGTCACTATTTTGAAACCTCTAATGAAAGAATGGATCTAGGCAATTACCATCAATAACTGTTTAAACCATTAAGCCTATGAGGAAGCTTTATGATGAATGGATTAGGCCGGCACCATCTGAGCTCACTGCGGTGTTGTATCATCACTTAAAAGACCAGACGTCATGGCCTCCTGCTATAACGCAGTGAGAACTACATAATACCATTGATGAAAGATTCTTGCATATAAACAAAACAAAAAATTTAAGCAAGTGTCTCCATATATGCAGGAGATAGATGAGTATGTTAAAAGGTACCACAAGGATGCAAAGAGCCAAATTTGGAATTTGAGATATTCAACAAGATAAAAGATTTAGTTCCACCAATAAATTACATGAAAAAAATATTAAGAGACCTACCAATCAAAAGCAATATGTGGGCCTTGCTTGGATCCTGATTCAAGCAAAACAACTATAAAAGGACATTTTTACATAGGGAAAAATAAGCAGGGACTAGATATTAGATAACATTAAGAATTAATATTAATAGTTTTCAGAGTGATAATGGATGTTTTAGGTGTCTGTGAGTAATGAAGTACATACTGGACATAGAGGTGAAATTATTCAACATTTCATGTTTTAAATATTCATCAGGGAAAAATAGTGTGATATGACTGAAACTAGATTGGCAAAATATTGATGATTATTGAAGCCAGGTGCTGAGTAAATGGGAGCTGATGATACTATTCTCTTAGCTTTTAAATGTTTTTAATTTTTACAATAAAAAGACTTTAAAAATATTGCTTTAATTATTATGTGCTATGAGACCTGTAATTATGAGAGTTACATAATTAGTGGAGAAGAAAGTCTGAGTGAAACACTGAGAGGTTTCTGTTTCTTTGTGTCCTGACTTTTTTTTCTGGTTTATGGAAAAAAAATTAAGAGTAGTCATACTTTAAAATAATGGGTTGGGTACTATTAAATTTGCTATCATCCAAATGAAATTTTCTTGGTTATGTTACCAGTTAATAGAGAACCTATTAGCCCATAGGTTTTGTTGCACATATTCAGTTCCTTGGAGAGGCAGAAAGAGCCTAGAATTGGAGACAAGGAGACCTCATCTCATGTCCATGCCCTACTATTAACTGTTATTTTTCTGATTTTACTTCTTTTTCCCTGTATGTGTATGTGAGAGATCAAGTAAGATATGTAAAGCATTCAGCCATGCTGTAATACCAAATACACTTAAGTTTTCCTGTATTCAACTCTGTATTCCCCGCACCATTTTTCACACTATGAAAATTTGGTCATAAATGCATTTAAAAAACTTACCATGTCTCTTGAGACAAATACAAAAGGCCAAAAGGACACCTTTCTGTAGGTCAAACATACAATTTAAAGCATTCTTACAGTCTTCATTTTCCTCTTCAGTCCCTCATGCATTTCTCCTAAAATCCATAACAAAGTATCTACCCCCAAAATGCTTCTTAAAATGTTATTCTTCTTTATTTTATTTGGTGAAAGAAATCCCAATTTAATTATACTGAAGCCTGTTCTTTTTACCTTACCAGTTTCAATCACTTGCACTATGTGTAATGGGGAATATAATATATGTAATTGAACAGTCACCAACTTTCAGATTCGAAATACCATGTGCCTTTGTTAGATAAAGATCAATTCATTTAGGACATTATATGAGACAATTATATAAGACAGTTAAAATAACAATTCAGTATCACCACTAAATACTTCAAAGTAGCATTGAGGGGTTTTTTTTTTTAATCATTATTTGACTATAGTTGACACACAATGTTACATTAATTTCAGGTAGACAACATAGTGATGCAACTTCTCTATCCTTTAAACTGTACTCACCACAAGTGTAGTTACCATCTCTCACCATACAGCACTATTACAGTATCTTTGACTATATTCCTTATGCTGTGCCTTTTATTCCTAGACATTCATTCCATAACTGGAAGATTTTATCGCCCACTCCCCTTCGCCTATTTCACCCGACCTCTCATCCCCCTCCCCATGGCAACCTTCAGCTTGTTTTCTGTATTTATACATCTGATTCTGATTTTTGCTTGTTTGTTTATATGATTTTTTTTTAGATTCCACATATGAGTGAAATCATATGGCATTTGTCTTTCCCAGTCTGACTTATTTTACTTAGGGTAGTACTTTCTAGGTCCAACCATGTTGCCACAAATGGCAAAACATCAACCTTCTTATGGTTGCATAATATTCCAGTGTGTGTCTTGGGGAGGTGTGCCACGTCTTCTTTATCCATTTGTCGAAGAATGGACATTTAGGTTGCTTCCGTTTCTTGGCTATTGTAAATAATGCTGCAGTTAACATAAGGGTGCATATATCTTTTTGAATTAGTGTTTTTGTTTTCTTTGGTTAAATACTCAACAGTGGAATTATTGGATCATATGGTACTTATATTTTTAATTTTTTGAAGAACATTCCATTTTCTGCAGTGATTGTACCAATTTTAATTCTAACTAACGATGCACAAAGGTTCCTTTTTCTCCTCATGCTTGCCAACATTTGTATCTCCTGTGATCCTCAAAACTCAGTTTAGTAGTAGAAAATATTCCATTTTCCAACTAAATATACTGAGATTCAGAAACAAAGTTATTTGCCCAAAATAATACAGCCAGAATTCAGAAAAGTCAGGTCTCACACCCAAGTCTCCTATTGCAAAATCTTCCTATTGTGTGTTGGGCAGTATAATTCCATTAACTAGGGTCAGTCTACACTGGGAAAAGAAACATTCAGCTGCAATATTAGAAGATTCAGTGATGCCTATTTTTTTAATGATCCCAGCATTACTACCATAAAAACATGCATCAGATTCTATGATATTGAATAGGGGGCGATAGCAAACACACTATAGCCATTTTATGTAATTATGTCACCATTGTTCCTGGTCTAGCAAAGCTAATTGAGTTCCCCAATTGCTCTTATCATTGTCATTGATGCAGAGTATATGAACAACTCATGTCCTTCAACAAAGTCCAGTCTTATTTTTTTTTTTAAGTACACAAACTAAGCTAGGCAAGCCTAAAATCTGCCATTTTGAACATTTGGTTGGAAATATTTTGTATATCATTTAAAAACATTGGTTATACAAGGAGTCTATTGTTATCCCTCCCAATCTCAGGTAGTAGCAAAACAGACTGAAGGTACCCCTGATTAGTGATTACCCTCCCCAAGTAGGTATACCAGTGGATTGCAGTTAGTATAATTCATCAGTATTCTAATGCCTCATCAGTAACATGATAAGTACAAAGCTCACCAATACCAAGTTCTTAATTTAAAAAGAAAATAAAATACCACAGATTTACACACAAATTTAGTTTCTGAGGTAAGGCAGCTAAGGATAGGTTGGTATTTTAGACATACTTGGTCTGTGACTTATATATCCCCCTCTGAAAGAAGCTTGAAGGAAAAATTAAAGGAACTCCTTCCTCGTTTTCCCCTTCATTTCTCTCTTTGTTCTTCTTCTGAATAATAGGAATCTGGTCTTAAATTTGTGGAAAAGTAAACTTGAGGTTGCTACCAACTCTGGAGAATATACAGAGGGGACATTTACCCCGTATCAGCAAAGGCTTCCGAGGACCCTTCCACCAGCTCTACATAGTGTTTCTTTTGCCTTCATCAAATAGTCATCACAATTGCTGACCTGATGATTCTTTAAGACCACACTGAAATCATGTCTTTCCATAAGCCTTTTCCAGATTCCCCATCAAAATGAACATCTCCTTAACTTACTATCTTATGTACTTTGTCTACTACAGTGTTATATTAGTATGAATCTTTATCTATAGCAATGGCTAGATCTTCGTCTCTATCTACATCTATATCTGTGTTTCCTATTTCACTTGACTGTAAGTCCCTAAGAATTCTTTTACCTCCAGTTGTATGCAGCATAGTGCCTGGCACATAGTATTTGTCAAAGTGGATTGAAAGTCAAATAGGCTGAAATTGTAGGTTGTCTCACTACTTCTTCCTTCCAGTTGTCAAATATATTGTGTCCTATGAACCTAATGATTGATTGCTAGTCTTACTGAATCAAGCTGGATATATTCCAAATTCAATCAGTGATGTCATACTGCCAGATTTCACATTGCAAAATGATTTACATTAAATAATCTTAAACATATAGAGTATTTTTGATGTAGACTGCTCTACATCAATGTCTCCAAATTACTTGGAGATCCCAAATCTCTAGGTGGGATTTTAGAAGCTCATGTAATGGGGTTTTCCTCCTCCTTCTGCCATTTTTCTATGTGAACATAAGCAAGTTACTTAGAATCCCTGTGCAAAATGGAAACAATCACACAGTACTTGTAGCCTAGCAACTTCTCAAAATTATTATGTGATAATGTCTATAGAGTGCTTTCTGCTTGTGAGATGGAGAGAAGCTTTATAAAACAAGTCATTTCTGGTATCATGAAAGCAATACCTACTGAAGCAAGACTGTATTACCCAACATTTGCCACTAGTTCTATAATTCTCTGAGGAGCTAAACTATCCATGATTGAAACTAATTTTAATAACAAAATTAAACGTATGCAGGACAGCCTCAGTTAACCAAAACAGAACTATAGCCCTCAAGCAACCAGCGTTTCTCCAAACTGAGAAGGTCCACATTCTTTAAGCAACAATAACAATTAAAACAATTATTATTTAGAGCTTACTATGTGCCAAGAATACATTTAAATGTTTAACATGCAATAATTTGATTCTCACAGCAGTCCTGTGAAATAGGCAATATTATTATTCCCATTTGATATACGAGAAAAATGGCACTTGGAGAGATTAAGTAAATTGACAATAGCAACTGAGAAATTACAGACATCGGTTATAGACACAGGCAGTCTGATTCAAGGCCCAGATTTTAACCACAGTCTTTATCCAGTTAAAAGGGAAAAAGGTGAGGACTAGGAGAGGAAGAAAATCTGTTCCTCTTCACCTTGAGACATCAGCAAAAATTTTTTCATGTGACTTAACGGTTTTAAGGTTGGATAGCACACAAGTTACAGGAGGGAAAGAAGTAGATACCACAGCTGTGGTTCTGGAAGGATATGAATTCCAGGAAGATCTGCTGTGACCATGAGAAGCCTAGGTGGAAAAGGAGACACATCTCCAGTCATCCTCTGTAAGATGATGACCATGTGCTTCCCAGAGTTCAACTAATACTGCTAATGTAACACTTAGCATAGTCATGGGATCACCTAATCTCTGACTCACCAACAGTTTCAGCTCAGTCTATTATTAACTAGGAAAAGATATGACAACAGAATGCACTCATGTGTTCACAAGTTATTCCAGACCTAGCTCATTTATTTTACTTTTTTTGAACTATTCTTTTTTTAATTTTATTTTATTATGTTAATCACCATACATTGCATCATTAGTTTTTTTTATGTTATGTTAATCACTATACATTACATCATTAGTTTGGGGGTTTTATTTTTTTTTCTTTTTTTTATGTTAATCATCATACAGTACATCATTAGTTTTTGATGTTAGTGTTCCATGATTCATTGTTTGCGTGTAACACCCAGTGCTCCATGCAGAACGTGCCCTCTTTAATACCCATCACCAGGCTAACCCATCGTTTATTTTTTAAAAAGACTTCCTGAATTGGTAGATAAAGAGAAGGCCATAAAGTGAGAATACCTGGAATTCAGCAAAGGTTTTTTGGACAAGATACTCAAATGCAGGCTGACAGTATAGGTAGATGGATTTGGATCTTGTTGAAGGACAAGTGAGGGCTCATGAATGAAAAGCAAGGTCAATGTAATGGAATTATTGAGTTACAGACTGCAGAGGTTTTTGCTGTCATCATCAATGTCTCTGTCAGTAATTTGGATGAGGATACAAAAAGGAAGCCCATCTAATTTGCAGATTTCAGGAAGCTGGAGGATTTCCTGGTGGGTACATAACAGAATCAGAAACCAAAGACTTCAGCAAGCAAGGATGAGGGATTCAAATTAACAAGGTATAACCTAAACAGGACCTGAATGACTCTTTATAGCTGTGGAAAATTAGCCAGCAGAAACTACTTAAAAGCAAATTTCAGTTTAATGTGGAAAATACCTTTATAAGAATTAGTACTATTTAAAGATATTCTTTTTAAAAAATTTTATTTATTTATTTGACAGAGAGAGAGAACAAGCACAAGCAGGGGGAGGGGCAGGGGGAGAGGGAGAAGCAGGCTGCTCCACTGAGCAGGGAGCCTGATGTGGGGCACAATCCAGGACCCTGGGATCATGACCTGAGCTGAAGGCAGACACTTAACTGAGCCACCAGGTGCCCTAAAGATATTCTTAAATAAATATCTTGAGACAAAAGTTAAATAAAATACCTAGCCTAAAATACCTGGAAAATTTTGTATTAGACATTTAGTTGCCTAAATGGTTCTATTTTTTTTATTTTATTATCAGTGTACTTTTATCTGAGTATAGTTGACACACAATGTTACAGTAGTTTCAGGTGTTTTACAGAGTGATTCCCCAAGTGTATACGTTATGCTGTGCTCACCACAGTGTAGCTACCCCCTGTAGGGTAGTTCAAAACTACAACAGAGTTATAACAACTCTGTTACAATATCATTGACTACTTTCTTTATTCTGTGTCTTTTATTCCTGTGACTATTCATTTTATAACTGGAAGTCTGTATCTCTCATTCATCAGTTTTGCCCACCTCTTCCCTCTAGCAACCATCAAATTATTATTCTCTCTATTTATATGTCTGATTCTGATTTGTTTGTTTATTCATTTGTTTTTCTAGATTCTACATATGAGTGAAATCATACATTTGTCTTTCTCTGTTTGACTTATTTCACTTAGCATGATACTCTCTAGGTCCTTCTGTGTTGCAACAAATGGCATGGTCTCACCCTTTTTAGTGGCTGCATAATATTCCTCTGTGTGTGTGTATGTGTGTGTATATGCATGTCTTCCATATCCATTTGTCTGTCAATGGACACTTAGTTTGCTTCCATATCTTGGCTATTATAAATAATGTTATAATAAACTTAGGTGTGCATATATCTTCAAATTAGTGTTTCCTTTTCTTTGGTTAGGTACCCAGTAGTGGAATTATTGGTTCATATGGTATTTGTATTTTTAATTTCTTAAGGAACCCCCATACTATTTTCCACAGTGGCTGTGCCAATTTACATTCCCATCAACAGTGTACAATGGTTCCTTTTCTCCACATTCTCACCAACTTGCTATTTCTTGTCTTTCTTATGTTAGCCATTCTACCACATGTAAAGGGACTTCTCTTTGTGGTTTTGATTTGCATTTCCCTGTTGATCAGTGATGCTGAGCATCCTTTCATGTGTCTGTGCACCGAATGGTATATAGTTTTATAGGAATGTGTCATGTATTTTTTTTAAGATTTTTATTTATTTATTGAGAGAGAGAATGGTAGAGAGCATGAGAGGGAGGAAGGTCAGAGGGAGAAGCAGACTCCCCACTGAACAGGGAGCCCGATGCGGGACTCGATCCTGGGACTCTGGGATCATGACCTGAGCCGAAGGCAGTCGCTTAACCAACTGAGCCACCCAGGCGCCCTGTCATGTATTTTTATATGTCCAAGTATGCCTTTGGAAAAAAGAAAAATAGGACCCTCTCTTTAGTTCAGTGATTTCTTTGAAGAATCATCTCAAATAAAAGAACCAACCTACAGCATTTTCAGAACTCATGAAGTCAAAACTAGGTATACAAGCCATAGCAAATGTTCTATATAATAGCGTTTCTTGTGTATGACCGTTGAATCATGCTTTTCTCTATATACAGATATAGCACTGAATGAGGAGGAGAATATCCAGAGGAACCCTGAAGTCAAAAGGACCTTGGCTTTCTTTGTTTGAGCTGCACTTAATGTGGTATTCCTGCAACTGCATATAAGACCCGTAAATTTTTTGGCTATTTTTAAATTTGTTTATATCACTAGAAAAAAAAAAGACAAGAGAAGATAGGACATTTCAGTGATAAAATTTAGCTTTTTAAGTCCACTTTATCACTGCCAACAGACTGGTTTTCTGTTTATTTTTAATTTTAGGCCATGTAACTTCTCAAGAGATTTTTCTTGTCTCGATTTGTTTTAATTTAAAAGCTGTTGAGGTTTTTTTATTATTTCTTTGTTAGTCAAATTCTAATATTTTTATATGTGTTTTTGAATAATCTAAATGGGCATTAGAGTTTAGAAATACTAAGTTATATTTAAAATTACTTACATTTCTGCTAGTATATCAGAACTGATTTTTAAAGAAATACACTAAACATCCAGGCATATTAGAGCCATGGTCAATAATTACCATGAATTTTCAAAGATTCAAAAATTCTAAAGTGTTCTCCAATGGGAAAAATACAAAAAGTGATTTTAGAAAGTGCACTATAATGTATTGTTGGATTTGGTTTGCTAGCATTTTCTTGAGGATTTTTGCATCTATGTTCATGAGAGATATTGGCCTGTAGTTTTCTTTTTTAGTGGTATCTTTATCTGGTTTTGCTATCAGAGTAATGATGGCTTCATAGAATGAATTTGGAAGTTTGCCTTCCTTGTATATTTTTGAAAAAGTTTGAGAAGAATAGGTATTAACTCTTCTTTAAATGTTTGGTAGAATTCACCTATAAAGTTATTTGGTCTTGGACTTTTGTTTGTTGGGAGTTTTTTGATTACTGATTCAATTTCTTTGCTGGTTATAAGCCTGTTCAAGTTTTCTCTTTCTTCCTGTTTCACTTTTGGTAGTTTATATGTTTGTAGGAATTTATCCATTTCTGCCTGGTTGTACAATTTGTTAGTGTATAGTTTTTCATAATATTCTCTCATGATTGTTTGTATTTCTGTGGTATTGGTTGTTATTTCTCTCTAATTTGTAATTTTATTTATTTGGGTCCTTTCTCTTTTCTTTTTGATAAGTCTGACTAGAGGTTTATCAATTTTATTAATTTTTTCTAAGAACCAGCTCCTGGTTCATTGCAGCATTATCTACAATAGTCAAACTATGGATGGAAACAACCCAAGTGCCCATTGACTGAAGAATGGATAAAGAAGATGTTATATATACATATGTACATTTTGCTGTATAGATTTTACATATGTATATGTACATATGTGTATATATATGTGTGTATGTGTGTGTATAATGGAATATTACTCAACCAAAAAAAGAATGAAATCTTGCCATTTGCAATAACATGGATAGAGCTAGAGAGTATTATGCTAAGTGAAATTAAGTCAGAGAAGATAAATACCACATGATTTCACTCATATGTGGAATTTAAGAAGTAAAGCATACCAGCAAAGGGGGAAACAAAAGAGAGAGAGAGAGAGAGAGAGAGGCAAACCAAGAAACAGATTCTTACTATAGAAAACAAACTGTTGGTTACCAGTGGGGATGGGTTAAATAGGTGATGGGAATTAAGGAGTGCCCTTGTTGTGATGAGCGCAGGGTTATGTTTAGAAGAGTTAAATTACTATATTGTACACCTGAAACATAAAACACTGTATGTTAACTAACTGGAATTAACATAAAAACTTAACAAAGCATGAAGAGATTTCCTTTTTTAAGTGTACTATGATTGAATTTCCATAAATAATTTGCATAAAATAACCATCTAATATGTGAGCATTCCAATTTAAAATGAAGTGAATTTAGACTGTGCTATAAACATGTAACAATGATACATGCATGTGCACATGGACACATACACATGCAAAAAAGCAAAAGCATTTATCTGGATTAGAAAAGACAGATAAACATCTCTGATGGGATCAAAATGTCAAAGAAGGAACAGGCTGAAATCAGGGGTCTGTTGAGCCCAAGATGCTGAAGCAGACAGTGGTATCTTGGATTTTGATCTTGCAGAATTAAGGAAACTAAAAATGTTCTACATGAAATGGAGCTGGGACACAGTGGAAGATGGGGAAATTACTGGAAGTTGGAGTCATTGCTTAAATCCAGGGGGTTAAGCACCATCTATCTTTGGCTAGAAAGAGTGATCATTCTGCATTCTTACCCATAATTATAAAAGTTCATTAGAAGAAAACAGAAAGCCTTATAATCACTGAAGAAGTTGTACTAGGAGCTTATGTAATTTTTTCTGTGACATACCCAAATTCTCTCAGGCAGAAACTTTAAAGCTGAATTATAAAAGCTAGTATTTGGAGGCTCAAAGGTACAGACAGAGACAATTATAAAACTGATAAATGGGAAGAGTTGAGAAAAAAGTAAAGAGGGAAGAGAGGTTTAGAGTAAAGCTTGATTAGGAAGGAGAAAGTCAGAATAAGACGGAGAAAAAGATGGAAAAGGAGAAAGAGATGGAAGAAGAGAAAGTTAAAATACATAATACATATATGCATACATATATATACACACACATATATATATATGCATACAAACAGACACACATGTGAGAAGGAAATAGAATACTATCTTCAGAGTATTAATGGGAAATAACAGTTAACATAGCTAACTAATCCATCATAAATAAGAGTAAAATGAAAATATGTGAAGACATAGAAACACAAAAAGGGTTAGCCATTCATAGATCCTTATTAAAAGAATGAAAGATAGTAAGAAACAAGCTCTGAAAATGATTTAAAATAATGATAAATTTATATTAAATATAATTTTTTTTTGCATTTGAGTTTCAAAGTACAGTTGACCCTTGGATACTGAGTGTTAGGGACTCTGATCCCCTGCGTAGTAAAAAAATCCACATAGAACTTTTGACTTTCCAAAAACTTAACTATTAATAGTATACTGTTGACTGAAGCCTTACCAGCAACATAGTTGACTAGTACATATTTTGTATGTTATATGCATTATATACTTTATTCCTACAATAAAGTAAATCAGAGAGAAGAAAATATTATAAAGGAAATCATAAGGAAGAGAAAATACATTTATAGTATAGTACTGTAAAAAATCCAGGTATGAGAGAATCCACATAGTTCAAACTCATGATGTTCCAGTCTTAACTATTATAACATTGTAACTGCTTTTTAAAACTTTTTTTCAGAAGTATAGTTGACACACAATGCTACCTTTGTTACAGGTGTACAACAGTGATTAGACAGTCTGTATGTAAGCTCTCATCTGTCACTATGCAACACTACCACCAGACCATTGACTATATTCCTTACCTTGTACCTTTTATCCCTATGACTTATTCATTCCATAACTAGAGGTCTGTATCTCCCACTCCCCTTCACCCACTTTGCCCATCCTCCAATCCCTTTCCCTCTGGCAACCATCAGT
Organism: Zalophus californianus; assembly: GCF_009762305.2. NCBI lineage: Eukaryota > Metazoa > Chordata > Mammalia > Carnivora > Otariidae > Zalophus > Zalophus californianus. Next base: position 57,458,489 of record NC_045597.1, read on the forward strand.
TTGTTCTCTGTATATACAGGCTCTTTCTGCTTTTTGTTTATTTATTCATTTGTTTTGTTTTTTAGATTCCACATATAAATGAAACCATATAGTATTTGACTTTTTCAGTCTGGCTTATTTCACTTAGCATAACACCCCCTAGGTTCATCTATGTTATCAGAAATGTCTAGATCTCATATTTTTTATAGCTGAGTAGTATGTCACTATATATTTATATATATATATACACACGCACACACACATACCACTTCTTCTGTATCCGTTCATCTATTGATGGACACTTGGGTTGCTTCCATATCTTGGCTATTGTAAATACAGCTGTAGTAAACAAACGGATACATATATCTTTCCAATTAGTGTTTTCATTTTCTTGGGAAAATACCCAGTAGTGGAATTACTAGATCGTATGGTATTTCTATTTTTAATTTTTTGAGAACCTCCATACTATTTTCTGCAGTGACTGCACCAATTTACATTCCCAATAACAGTGCACAAGTGTTCCTTTTTCTCCACATCCTCGCCAACACTTGATATTTCTTGTCTGTCTGATTCTAACTATTCTGGCAAATGTAAGGGGATATGTCACTGTGGTTTTGATTTGCATCTCCCTGATGACTAGTGTTGTTGCACAGCTTTTCATGTATCTGTTGGCCATCTGTATGTCTTCTTTGGAAAAATGTCTGTTCATGTCTTTACCTATCTTTTAATCAAACTGTTGTTTTGGTGTTGAGTTGTATAAGCTCTTTACATATTTTGGATATTTAGTCCTTATCAGATATATCATTTGCAAATATCTTCTTCCATTCAGTGTGTTACCTTTTCATTTTGTTGATGGTTTCCTTTGTTACGTAAATGCTCTTAATTTTGGGATAGTCCCAATAGTTTATTTTTGTTTTATTCCCCTTGCCTGAGGAGATATATCTAGAAAAATGTTGCTAAGTCCAACGTCAGTGATGTCAGTGCCTATGTTTTCTTCTAGAAGTTTTATGGTGTTGGGTCTCACATTTGAGTGTTTAACCCATTTTGAATTTAATTTTGTGTATGGTCCAATTTCATTTTTTTGAATGTAGCTATTCAGTTTCCCCAACACCATTTGTTAAAGAAACAGGCTTTCCCATTGACTATTCTTGCCTCCTTTGTCATAGATTAATTCACAATATAATTGTGGGTTCATTTCTGGTCTGCCTATTCTGTTCTATTGATTTATGTGTCTATCTTATGCTAGTACCATGATGTTTTGATCACTGTTGCTTTGCAGTGTATCTTGAAATCTGGGATTGGGATACCTCCAAATTTGTTCTTGTTTTTCAAGATTGCTTTGGCTATTTGGGGTCTTTTATGGTTTTGTACAAATTTTAGGATTATTCTAGTTCTGTGAAAATTGGTTTTAATTTGCATTTCTCTACTAATGAGTGTAAGCATCTTTTCATATGTTCATTGGCCATTGGTATTTTGATAGGGATTGCATTAAATCTGTAGATTTCTTTGGGTGGTCTGCATTTTAGCAATATTAATTCCTCGAAAAGATAATGAAATGCAATATATTTTCATTTGTGTTATCTTCAGTTTTTTTCATCGATGTTTTGTAGTTTTCGGAGTATAAATCATTTGCCTTTTTGGTTAAGTTTATTTCTAGGTATTTTTTTTTTTTTTGGTACAATTGTAAATCGAATTGTCTTCTTCATTTCTCTTTCTGCTATTTTATTATTAGTTATGGAAATGCAACACATTTCTGTATATTAATTTTACAACTTCACTGAATTCTCTTATTCTAATAGTTTTTTTGGTGGAGTCTTTAGGATTTTCTATGTATAGTATAATGTCATTTGCAAATAGTGACCATTTTACTTCTTCTTTACCAATTTGGATGCCTTCTATTTCTTGTCTGATTGCTGTGACTAGAACTTTCAGTACTATGTTGAATAAAAGTGGCAAGAGTGTACCTCCATGTCTTATTCCTGATCTTAGAAGAAAAGCTATCAGTTTTCACCATTAAGTATACTGTAAGCTATGGGTTTGTCCCTTTATTATGCTGGGATATTTTCTCTCTAAACCCATTTTTTGAGAGTTTTTATCATGAATGGATATTGAACTTTTGTCACATTCCTTTTCTGCATCTACTGAGATGATTATACGGTCTTTATTCTTCATTTTGTTAATGTTGTATATCATGTTGATTGATTTGCAGATATCAAATCATCCTTCCATTCCTGGAATAAATCTGCTTGATCATGGTGAATGATCCTTTTAATGTATTGCTGAATGTGGAGTGCTAATATTTTCTTAAGGAATTTTGGATCTGTGTTCATCAAGGATATTGGTCTGTAGTTTTGTTTGTTTTTTGTAGTGTCTCTCTGGTTTTGGAGTCAGGGTGATGCTGGCCATGTAGAGTGTATTTGGAAGCTTTCCTTCCTCCTGTTTTTTGGAATAGTTTGAAGAGAATAAGTATTAACTCCTCTTTAAATGTTTACTAGAATTCACTTGTGAATCCATCTGGTCCTGGACTTTTTTGGGGAGTTTATTCATTACTGATTCAGTTTCACTACTAGTAATCAGTCTGTTCATATGAATATTCTTAAATTATGATATACTTAAAACATTTAGACTAATGCAAAGAACAGTGCAATAAAAATGCCTATATTCCATTATTTAGCCCATTGATATCCCAACACTTTGCCATCTCTGCTTCAGATCATTCTTTAAAAATAAAAAATCACGGAAATGAGGCCCTTTGTGCTGCCTTAACTTTTTCTTTTTTGGTTATTTCTCACCACGTAAGTGAACATTCAAGCATAATTTGGTGCTGATCATTCTAATTCATATTAGAATCTGTTCTAGAATTCTTTGGCTGGTATATTCCTTTACACAGATGCTCAAATGAAACATGAAGTCTTATGTAATGCTTTTCCACTCAGTAATATTTTTTGAGATTTAGCCACATTTATATGGGTACCACTGGTTTATTTATTTTCACTGCTGTAGAACATCCCATCTTCTGCACATATTATAATTTATTCATCCATTCTCCTCTCAGTGGACACATAGGTTATTTCCATATTTTTATTATCACCAAAACTGCTGCTGTGAATATTCTTGTATTTGTCTTCTAGGGCATATGCACCTGAGTTTTTCTAGGATATGTTTCTAAGAGTAGAATTGTTGAATCACGGAATATAAGCACCCTCAACTTTAAGATATTGCCAAATTGCTCTGCAAATGATGGCATCTTTCTTCTACTAGAAAGATGTGATAGTTTTTATATCTTGACATTCTTTTGAGCATTTAGTTAGGTTAGACTAATTTTTTCCCATTTTATTTGTATGAAATATTTCATTGTGGTTTTAATTTGCATTTCTCTACTAATGAGTTTAAGCATCTTTTCATATGTTCATTGGCCATGCATGTTTTCTGCTCCATGCAGCTGCCTAATGATCTGTATTTTAAGGTTACTATATTATACCACTTCAGAGAAAATATTTAATATTCATATCCCAAAGGGTTAAGGATGATAAATAGTTTCAGCTCCAGAATGTCCTTTCAAATGCCCTGAAATGTTGGGACCCTCTGCCTCATACTATTACCGAACTATATGGCCTTAAGATATTATCTCAAATAAAACAAGAATAATGAGAATAAATGAGTTATTATTTGAAAGTACTTTAGAAGTTATAAAATGTGTAAATGAACCAATTTTTAATTATTCTCTTGAGTGTGGGAAGCAGTGATAGTACAGAAGCAATTAATAATTGGTTTGCAATACATTTCATGATTATCTTTGTTAGATAGGAATAGTATCCACCATTAATAATCTCTTCTTTCTTGGAGTTAGGCAACATGGCAGACTTTGTATCTTTCATACTTACGCTAAAAGATGACTCCTGCACCATTAGCACCATTCAAGATCCAAGTTAGAAGATGTGGAAAGCATAATGGGCAAAATATGGGTGCCACTGAGTGTGTCCACTTAATAAAATAGCTTTCTAGGATACCTGGGTGGCTAGGTCAGTTGAGCATCTGACTCTTGACTTCAGCTCAGGTCATGACCTCAGGGTCCAGGTCATGATCTCAGGGTCATAAGATTGGGCTCCACACTGAGCATGGAGCTTTCTTGGGATTTTCTCTCTCCCTCTGCCCCTCCCCTCCCTGCTCACATGCTCTCACTTTCTTTCTCTCTCTCACTCTCTAAAAAAAAATAAAATAATAATTTAAGAAATAGCTTTCCATGAATCTTTACCTAAGAAGCTTTCACTTAGACCTCATTGGCCAGAACTATGCCACGTGGGTTCCATAGTCAATAGTGGATACATATTACCTCCTGTATCTACTGCATGCCAGGCTAGTTCATATAGATAGAAAATAACGAAGATATATTTCCTTCTTTCAAGTTACATAGAGCCAGTGAACTCTGTCCCAACAATTCCACTTTATTAATTTTATAAATGTGTTTTTATGTAAGGAAATATCCATAGAATTATAATTACAGTAGTTATACACTATAACTACTTTTCATTTGTTGGACATTTGGCTTTTCTCTAGCTGTTTACTATTATAAATAGTGCTTCTGTGAACATCTAATTTTTTAAATAGACGGCCATATTTCCTTAAAGTATATAGTCATTCACAATAGTTCACGTTCTGTAAGGTGTCTCTGAACTGAATTAGCGAATACTGCTCCTGGGGAAATACAGGGTTAGGTTGCTGCAATCCTCTATTCACATTTATTTTGTCAGTCAGTGCAAACTTTGTTTCGTGTATGTTTCTGTTTAAAGACACCTTATTTAATATATATTGTTGATTTATTAACATTGATTTCATGGTCAAATGCGCTGTAACTCAAGCCTGAATGAAGCTTATCTAATACATGTATTTTTTCTGTAAGTCACATCATACCTCCTTGCACTTAAGAACACTAGACAGCACTTTAACACTATGCTTGGGGCCATTTTAAACAACAAAATGATGAACACAAAAATACAAAAGCACACAAAAAAAGTGGTAAAAAGAACACTTGCTTACATTATAGGAGACTCAAATTTTTCACCCCTTTTCAAGGTCTATAAATGATCAGGAAATGCCCCAGGTATTAGTTTGGGTGTTACAGATAAATTTCAGTGAATAGGCAAATACACAAGTACAGAATCTGTGGATAATGTGAATCAACTGTATTTCTAAAAGTTAAATTATTGTATCTTTTGGTATAAATAGTCTTTTAGTTCATACCTCCATTAGAACACCAATGCTGTGGGTTAGTCATATTGCTAATAGCAGAAACCAAACCTTGACCAAGCAGATTAATTGGCTTTAGAGTAACCAAACCATGGAGGAGATAAGATGCCTATATTCAAAAGCTAAGTTTGTTAGAACCTCTCTGTGTATCTTACCTCTGCTTTTTTTTTTTTTTAAGATTTTATTTATTTATTTGAGAGAGAGAAACAGCATGAGAAGGGAGAGGGTCAGAGGGAGAAGCAGACTTCCCACCAAGCCGGAAGCCCGATGTGGGACTCTATCCCAGGACTCCAGGATCATGACCTGAGCCGAAGGCAGTCGCTTAACCAACTGAGCCACCCAGGCGCCCCCTGCTTTGTTTTGAAATAGCTACTGTCGCAAAACAGCTTTACTCCATACTGCCAGGGACATGGCTATACTCAGCTCTGGACTCACACTTTACCACCTAATCCAGAAAGGAAAGAAGTGTCTCTAACCTTCTTCATTGTGAAAAATCTTAGAGATGGATTTGGGTAGACCTGGCCTGAGTCCTAGATTACCATAACCTGGGATACTGGAGGTGGAGTTTTTTTACCAGAAGGGTGGGTAGCCTAGTTAGGGCCTCTGCAGAGGTTTGGTTTGCTGTCCACTTCATCACAACTGTTCACTTAAGCTCCTTCCCTAGTAGACTTTGAGTTCCTTAAAAGCAGAAACCATGTTCACCTTAACATTCTCATCACCTAACAAAGAGCCTAGAGCTGGTGCTTAACATTTATTAAATATTTCCAAGTGAAAAATAAATAAATAAAAATAAATATTTCCAGGTTGCTCTTCAGAAGGACAATTTCCGAATGTTTACCCAGAGTCCTGCCAACAATGAGTTTTATCAGTTTATTTTTTATTGTTTTATTTTCATTCCAGTATAGTTAACATACAGTGTTATATTAGTGTCAGGTATGCAATATAGTGATTCAGCAATTTTATACATTACTCAGTGCTCATCAAGGTAAGTGTGCTCTTTAATTCTATTCTATTTCACTCATCATCTGTTTCACCCATCTGCCCACCCACCTCCCCTTTGGTATTTAAGAAACAAAACTAATGGGCAAAGGAAAAAAAAGAGTTTTATCATTTTAATCCAAATTTTCTTGATACTAATAAATAATGCCTTAAAATATATTTGAAATATATATATATATATCACAAAAGGATCATGCAGGAAGAAACAATGAATTTTAGGAAAATTTTCTACCTGTGAGGGCTTAAGTTATTACTGATTTTGACAGAGCAGTCCTTTGAAAAGCTTAAAATTCTTAGCACCTTATGTGGAAGAAACAAAGAAAGCACAATACCAGTTTATTTCCTAGATGTTTCAGTGAAATAAGAAAATATTCCAAAGAGCTTTAAGTAAATATAAAGCTTTACTGTTAAATGGGCTTCCCATTTTGGAAACATTGCTTATACAATCAATCCTTGGATGTGTTTGCTCTATATGTAGCAAATTATATTAACAAACTACCCTCAAAATCATCAAGATTGGCCACTCATTGGTGAATACCCAGGGAGAGCATACAATTAATAGTGAATGCTATTCTTGTCCAACAAAGATAATCATGAAATGTATTGCAAACCAATTATTAATTTTGTCTTATCACTGCTTCCCATATTAGAATAATTAAAAATTAGTATATTTATACAGCATTTGAGACTTTCTAAAGTACTTCAGATAGTATCTCATTTGTTGTTATTATCAAAGAGAAGCGTAGCTATTGTTCTTATTTTATTTGAGATAATATGTTAAGGCCACCTGACTAGTTAATAGAATAAGGTAGATGGTTCCTAAACCCTCCATAATGTACATTTCAAGGCCTGTAGCTAAAACTATCAGCCTTAAGCAGCTGAGTGTCTTAAGTTTCTTGGTCATTGTTTTGTCAGCCTATCCTCTGGTCTTTATTTTAAAAAGAAAAGCATTGTCTAGGAAGTTTTCACTGGAAACGTAGTGAGTACAGTCATTGCGTGATAGAATGAAAAGGTCACAGGGTTTGAGTTAGAGGCCTCGGGTCCTTGTTCGTGCTCAGGATTGTCAGCTGGGTGACCTTGACCAAGTTGCTCAATTTCCCTGGGGTCTCATTTTTCTTTATATGTAAGTGGGGAAATAGTAATATATATTTCAAAGGGTTCTGGTGAAAATTAAATGAGATAATATACATGAAAGATGCTGCAAAAATGGTAAATTGCATTTGTTTACCTGACTGTGTACTCTGGTATGCAGAATGCTGCATGAGGGCTGAGTCTACATCTATTTTAGCTTAATGATTTCCATTAGGAATATATATGTATATTATACATAAGAATATATATATTATAAATATTAAATGCATATTAAAATAATTATGTAAAAGGAAGTTATCTAGAGATATGAAAAACTATGTTTTTCTAGTATTTTACATTTATTCCCTGAGAAGGTAGAGAAAAAACTTTGGAGAAAGAAAAGAAGTTAAAATGTTTTTGCACACTTTATGTTCCAAGCTCTGTTCTATGTCCTTGCAGAATATATCAGGTAACTGTCTGAATATCTCCAACAAATAAGAATTATTACTACTACTTTTATAGAAAAAGAAATGAAGGCACTGAGACTTAATGAATTTGCTAACCTCACTCAGTTAGTACGCAGTTCAAATCCAGATTTTACTGTCTTCACAAGTCATTCTTTGGATTCTACTCCCCTTTCCTAAATACATTTAACTGTCTTGGGTCTCTTAGTAATTCATGATGAAATAAAGGGAACCTACTTTCTACTGGCCAAAAATAGATACCTGTCATTTGTCATTATGATGGTAATTGTCACTGTTTGAAGTCTCTAGAGTAGTGCGTCCCAAATTGTGTTCCATAGAATTCTGGTCCCATGGAATGCTACAGAAATAAAAGGTCACATATTCTATTTGTCCATAGAGATTTGCAGAGTAGTATAGCAAAATAAGGGCTCTGAGAAGTCTTAAGCCAAGGAAATCTGTTAAGTTTTCTTTAGCCAAAGGTGTCCTTTGACCAAAAAAAAAATCTTTCCCTTACCACACAGTACCAATTAACATTCAGGGAAATGGTATTTTATACATGGGGAAATAGTGTATTAAGACTGTCTAGGAGAGGGTGCTTTTTAACTAGGTAAAACATTACCATTATACAAGACCTAAAATATGTCACTCTGCAATGGAGTTTGTTTCATTGTTCAAGCCCAGTGGTATGCCCTCTTTAGTAGGAAGTAAACCAGAGAACAAAGATAAAGCATGCAGTGTTTCTCAACATGGCAGGAGCCTTAGAGAAAGGTTCTGCCCTACAGTGAACCTTGGTTCCCTGAGGAAGGGTTTGCTAAAGTTGAAGAGCAAACAGGTTGTCCCTGAAGACAAATTTACCTTCTTTGTGACTTTACGTAAAGTCGTCCCTATGTGACTAAAGGAAGTATTTTAAAAGCAGAAAATAAGTATGATTCTACTATTATATAAAGTTGGGTTAGCATTTGGGTATAATGGGATATATGGCTTGTTGAATTCTGAGATGCTTGTGAATGAGAGTCCCTTATGGAGAAATTGCATGTAAGGCCTAATTGGGTAGTGGACATTGGCTGATTACATTGTTTTGTATTTGTACTAACTTCTCCCAGAAAGGGGTGATGGGGATCGTGTTGTAACTTCTTATAAAGTGTCATGGAAGAAGAAGGAAATTTATGAGCCAGGGATGAATCTGAAGAATGTGGCACAAACCTACATTCACTGATTCTGAAATTATAGAGTAGAGAGGGGAAACCCTCCACTCTTCACAAGGGTCTGTCACAACATCCAGAATAGGAATTTCCACCCCAATCAACCTGCCCTCCTCAGGGAGAACTGTGATGATACATTTCTGTCTGAGCCTGAGGAGTAGCACTGTATTAGGAAGCTTGATTCCAGCCAATTATATTCCTATCCTTCTTCACTGTAGCTTCGCAAGTAATAAAGCTAATACTTCAATCTCTAGATATAAGGTTCCTGCATCTATCTCTTAATCAGTTATTAATTTGGGGGAAAGGGTAGATAGGCATTATTTTTATCCCCCAAACTCCATCCCAATAGTTTGCTTGCATTCCTTTGTAGTGCCCCTAGCAGGGCTTGGAGAGTCAGCAGGAAAGACTGCAGGTGTCACTCTTGGGTATAATCCCCCCTTCCTCACAATCACTTCATGACAGCCCTTGAAATCCACTCGAGATGGGAAAGACAGATTTTTTCTGTCCCTTTCAGCAACTTGATTTCTTTAACTGATTTTGGCAGTCTTAGTCTATGTTCTGGGAAATTGGACAAGTAAAATAAAGTTGCTCGACTAGAATGACATCGTGATTCTGCATACTATTTTTAATAACATTGTTGATTGTCAACTCATAGGCACCAGAAAAGCCTAAATTTCCAAAACAAACTCAGGGTATTTTCATCTTCCCTAGAAGGACAGAGCTCATGCCTGATTTCTACACTTTACCTCTGATGCCACTACTTAGTAGGCACAAAGGTATTTATTGAAAAAAAAAATGAAATAAAGGAGTTTTATTAGGCACCCCAGGTCAATTAGTGGTGAGAATTTACTACTAAAGCTGTCAGTTATATCTTGTATGTGCATAAAATCAGTCTATACATTCTACCTGGTTCTCTTCTCTTTTCCCTAAAGGGACATTCCTAGAGGATGAAGCCAGGAAAATGACATTGCCCTATTACAGGGTTTAGCCTCAAATCCCATGATAGTCTCTTGCAGCGATGAGGTAGGCTTCATTTAAACCATGAAGACTATGTCTGCCTAGATGGAGTCTGGCCTGTTCACTCTGACTCATACCACATCCCCGTTGATAAGATCTGTTCCAGCTTGGCACTCTAAAGGAAATAGGGTTTTGGGTTTAGGGTTTTGGGTTCAAGAGTCGGGGAGAGATGGAGGATAGTATTATTTTTTTCACATATGTAAATAAATTCATGAACTATTTTGTAGGACCAACCCAAGGAGAGGAAAGTATTCAAAAATAGGCTGTGATGGTTGATTTTATGTGTCAACTTGACTGGTCCATAGGGTGCCCAGATATTTGGTTAAATATCTGTGTATGTCTGTGAGGGTGTTTCTGGATGAGATTAATATTTGAAACAGTAGACTGAGTAAAGCAGATTGCTCTCCACAGTGTAGGTGGTCCTCATCCTATCAGTTGAAGGCCTAAATAGAATAAAAGGCTCAGAAAAGGAGAATTTGCTTTCTCTACCTATCTTCAAGCTGGAATATTGGTTTTCTCCTGCCCTTGGACTGAGACTCAGACTGGAACTTAGACCTTCAGTTTACAGGCTTTGCAGCTTGCAGATCTTCAGACTTCTCAGCCTCCATAATCACATGAGTCAGTTCCTTAATAACCATATCTGTACCTCTCTAGATAGATAGATGATAGAGAGTTACACAGACAGACACATTTATATCCTATTAGTTCTATTTCTTTGGAGAACCCTAAGGATTCTAAATGAAAAAACCCAAAGAGAACATGTCACAACAATGCAAAAATTTTAATCTATAGCAATTACAAGAAAAACACCACTTTCTAACACCATGGCCAATTTATGTAGATGTTTTTGACCCAGACCAAAGTTCCTTGTCCCTAAAAATGTTATGGGTGTTGGCCTAGCAACTGAAGTGTGAACTAAATTCTACCACTCAGCCTTATGGAATATCAGAAACAAACTAGGCATTAATTCTATTAATTCTATTCTGGAGAATAAAGCATCTCCTTCAGATGACTGATTCAACCCCAAATTTACTTAGTTTTGCCCAGAGTGGGGCGCTTCACTAGGAGAACTAATTGTCAAATCCTCTGCACTAAATGGACTTGTGGCATGTCTACTGCTTAGGAAAAGACCAGGCTATCTGCTAAAGGACTTGCAATTCAAAGTGGACTCTGATTCTTAGGGGTTTCCAAAGCACAGAAAACAGAAAACAGAAGGAAAATATCCGTCTACACAATGGAAGTTAAAATAAAAAGTAGGAAATATCATGGAAATGAGAGAGGCAGCCTAAATTTAGTTTTGGTCTTACAGGAACATTGCATCTCTGTATAGTTAGAAATAAGGGGAGAAAGGAAAGTCTTAAAAAATACACTGAGATTTTAAAAATAGAGAATTAAAAGGTCTGCAGTGAAAGAGATGTGAAGCTTGAAAGGAAAGAGAGCAATAATAAATAAATTAGCAACTACCAAAAAATGAGTAAAGGTTTTATTTCATCTAGAGAAAAATCCCAAAGCTCTGACTACATAGTTGCTTTAGAAACACTTAGCATTGTTTTCCATAAATGCAAATCTCTAGACTTCATCCTGCATCTAATGGATCAAAATATGTGGGTAATAACCAGGAATTCACATTTTGAACAAATCTTAGATGGTGTTTATATACTCTAAATTTTGAGAACCCCTGATATTAATGCATCTTGTGTTACTGTAATGTGTCCTAGCTCCTAATCCATTTGTACTGCTGCTTTGAATCTAGGAGTACATCTTTGATTAATGGGAACTTTAAAAACTCAATGTTCCTATAGAGAAAGGCCGGAAAACCTTTCTAGTCTACACTTGAAGCAGTATGTTCATTACCAGAAAAGAAGGAGCACGTTGATTGTGGAGAAACAGATCCACCCTCTGAGGATTTTTTTTTTTTAATTACTACTCTTGATATGTGTGGATCTATCCTTGTTAAGACCTCATACCCTCACACTGACTCAGCTTTCATTTTTAGCCTCCAAATGAGGCCCAGACAAGTTTGACTAAAAACTTGTCCTTGAAAAGCTGAAAAGATCTTTTCTAAACAGATATTATCTTCACTTATATAAGATAAATATGCAGCACTTAGGGCTCATTTTCATGCTAAAAGGAAATATAGAATTGTGCAGAGGGTCCAGAGATGTGGCTCTATAGCCAGTGCATTCTGGAATCTCAGGCAGGCATTTCATTCTCTGACCATTCATTCCTAATTTGTAGAAGTAGAGAGTTGGACTTAAGGACTCTTAACAGCCCTTCAAACATCAACAAATGTAGTGTTTTTTTCTGTAAAGTTTAAGATTTATTTTGCTGGTGTTAGTTCTGGTAGAAAATTACTAATTCCCATATATTTTGAAGCTCAAATTTAGCACAGAGAATATATATTGCAAAGTATTTAGTCCCTATTTGCAGTAAAGATGTTGCAAAGCGTTTTGATGCCTGAGAGGAAGTTTGGAGTTCTGAACACTTTGATAGGATAAATACGGATCCATGCCTTTTGAGAGATGTGAGGAATTGTCAAGATTACACTGTGCAAAAACAAATCCGTAAAACAGCATTTGGGGAGTAATCTCATTTCAGTAAGAGAGTTTTCTCTGAACTATTTTGATAAATAAAACATCTTAAAGAATATCCATTTAAACATTACTACCTATATAATTTTCTAATAACATCTTGACCCCTTAGTTCTTGCACTGCATATTGTTAAAGAACCTAGACTTTATATTCCAAACATCTCACGATGTTTTTTGCTGACGTCGTTTTAGAAAATCTGTGATACTCCATCCTACAACCTGTATGTCTTCTAAATTATCTCTAACCTTTAAGTTTGAAACGCATAAAATATTTAGGAGACAAGGTTTATATCTCAGATACTAAAGTATCTGAAGTGCACTATCAAATATAAACTGTCTATAGGACCTCAGGATGAAAAGAACCCTAATCAGATTGTCATTCATCCTCCTGCCACAGTCCCACTGAGCCATCATAAAACATGGGGTTAAGGAAGATTTGTAATTGTCCTATGTGATAATTGTTAAAATTTTAGAATACATTCATTATGCAGAATTTTCCCCTAGATTTCACCCAGGTTCCATAGAAGGTGATTTAAGTCTTGAATTCCTTTTACTGTTGGTTAAATAACTCTCTGTGGGCCAAAGACCAGAAAGTCCTTCCATCCTGAGAGCAAGGACACACTGGCCTTGGGAAGTTAAGTGATCATCTCAAAGTCACCCAGTCACTAGGTTACAGAGCCCATCTCTTTCTTAAAAAAAAAAAAAAAAGACAGCTATATCTTACAGAATTCCAGCCTCACATAATTCTAAACTATTATTGTACTTTCTAAAAAATAAAAAATTTAAAAAAATCTTGGAACTAAACCTTTCCTTCTCTAAAAATGCCTATAGCGGTAAAATTAGGGCTCGGTGAACATTTCCTTCCAGCTCAACTGATTACACCCTCTTTCCTTTCTATAAACTTCCTTTCTACAAAGCAGGAGCAGGAACAACAGCTAAGGCGTTTGCAGCTGCATCATTAGCAGCTCACGTCATTATCCAACCCATACAGTGTTAGCAGAAATCTTCCATCTTAGATTGTGAAGGGACTTTTTTTTAATTTGCACCTGTGCATATTTCGGTAAAGCAATCAACTTCAAATTAAACAATGCCAAGGTTCCGATTGCAAAGTAGATGGGACTTACTGCGTTACAAAGTATCATCTATCCAGCAGCCACTCTGGCAACTCTGCCCTGCTGTGGCCAATGTGCAGCAGGTATTAGGGCCAAAGGGAAGAATGCAAGGAAAACGGATTGGTTATTGCATTATGCTTAATCGTCACGCATGTTTTCGGTTCTGCATTGAAAGAGAGGTAGCTGTAGTTTCATAAGTTGGGTATTATACAAGACTTCAAAGAACATAGTTTGAAATTCCTACTCTGCAACCAAGTGACTGTGTGACTTTGAGATGATCGTTTAACTTCCCCGAGATGATTTCTTCATCTATTAAAACTGGGCAAAACCACAAAAGCATAGACCCATAGATGATGAATCGGAATGGAGAACCCATAACTAGACCTACATAATTATAGTCAACTGATTTCTGGTAAGGAGCAAATGAAGAAAGGACAGTCTTTGTTCAGCAGATGGTGCTGAACAACTGGACATCCACATGCAGAAAAATAAACCTAGACACGGCCTTTATACCTTACACAAGATTAACTCAAAATGAATCATATACCTAAGTGCAAAATGCAAAACTGTAAAACTTCTGGAAGAAAACACAGGAGGAAATCCACATAACCTGGGATTTGGCAATGGCTTTTGATGATACAACATCAAAAGACAATTCGTGAAAAAAAAAAAGTGTGACTATACTAAAGGTAAAGACTTCTGCTCCATCACAGACATTGTTAAGAGACTGAAAAGACAAGCCACAGGCTTGGAGAAATAAAAAAAAAAATAAAAAAATAAAAAAATTCTGATAAGACTTGTATTTAAAGTATAAAACTGCTGGACAAGATGAAATTTATCTTTCATTGATGTTAAATGAAGTGCCAATTTTTAAAGTTCCTAACATACAATTCAATAGAGGGTTGCTTTAATTTTCCAAATGCCTCATACACTGCTGGGAATGGCCAGCAATCCCTGTACCGACGGATAAAAACTTACTTTGCCATGAAAGAGGGGAGAAGGCAAGGGAGTCAACGCGCAGAGACAAGACCCTTTGCTCTTCTTTGCTCCCACTTTTATTGGACTTTTAGGATAATCACAAATCCTTATCACTGTTTCTCAAGCACATGCTGTGTAACAAGGGGTCTTACTGAAACTTAGAGGATTTACGGGAAAGATAAAATATGCTAATCTGCGTGTTCTACTAACCATAGCCTAAGGGACAATGTATACATCTCTTAGATCACAGGGTGGTTGTTTGGGCTAAGAGAGCTTCGAGGAAGGTAACTACACCCCACCCCCACCCCATTCCTAGGGCAGAGTGGTCATGAACAGGCCTGAGCATTCCAAAGGCCCACGCCCTTCTCCGAAACCTTCCCTTGCCCCCAGGGGCCTCTGTGTTACATTTTAGCAAGCCAGGTACTATGGCTGATTTCGTGCTCTACATTAACCCCAACAATACACCAGCTCCTAAAAAACACTTCCTAGTGATCATGTCATTGTCTCACTCATCTCATCTAGCTGTTATTTCTTAAAAAAGGAAACAGCCCAGAAGAATTCCCAGTCTGATTCCATGTCTGTTCTGAGAGGAATAAATAATGATCCGTGCTTTCTGGGAAGGACAGAAAATGACCATCATAAATGCTTATGAAAAAGATGTTTAAGATCACAAACACACAAAGTATTGGATCTAGACACATAGGAAACTGTTCCAAAACTTGAAGAAAATCAAATTGTCCTATCTTTAAATGACATAAATCTTATAAAAAAAGATTTATTTATTTTGAGAGAAAGAGAAAGAATGAGGGGAGGGTTGGAGTTGGAGACAGAGATTCTCAAGCAGACTCCCCCCCGAGTGCCAGGATCCTGAGATCATGACCTGAGCTGAAATCAAGACACTTAACCAACTGAGCCTCCCAGGCACACCCACAGTGTGTTTTTCTCATGTTTTTATCCCAAAGCACAAAGTTATGGGGAGCTTTTATTAATATTTTGGTTTTTGTAGTAAGATGGGCTTCAAAGTGTTGTGCTACATTGACTCCAATCAACAGAGGCTAACTGATTGATACAAAGAAGCTAATCTCTGCTCCATCCCTTCTCTGAACACCTATCACTAACTCAGATTCACACCAGACAGATTAGACCTTTGCTATTTAACCTGCTCCTTCTCCCATGCTAAAGTACAATCTCAATGACTGGAAGACCTTTGTCTCACATTTTGTTAAAAACCCGTAGGCAGGGACTAGGAGACAGATCCAGAGAGAGCACAAAAGAAGAAACTATAGACCCTGTGAGGAGAAGTAAAATGGGTCCCCAAAACAGTGAGGGCACAGCAGGAAACCACCTAAAGCAAGGCTATTGTATAGAATATATATTGTGTCCACTGAGGCTGCATAGATTTGAATTGATAATGTGTTTAAGAAAACCTTCTGGTGGGAGCGGCTGACCCTGGAGTTGAGTCTTAAAGCAAGAAAGGACATGGGAGGATGGTTCAGCAGAGGGTGTAGGGTGAGGCGGGAGGTGGGAAGGAAATTAGCATGAGCAATGGTAAAGTGCTTGGTATATGGCAGAGCTAAAACAGAGAGGCTGTTTTGGTAAAAAGAAAGGGAAGAAAATGGAAAGAGAGAAGTAAGTTGATGAGGGTACAGTGAGATTGCAGACAGTTTGCTCTGTCTCGAGCAACATTCCTTGAACTTTCCTCACTTTCCTTGCCCGTAAGAGATCTCCAATGTCCCTGTCAATTGTGGTGATTGTTAAATCTAGAAACTTCGCTTAAAAAGACTTTGGGATTACCAGCCTCTCCTATCCAGCAGCTGTGAGGAAAGACCTCAATTTGTTACCAGCTACAACTGGGAAAAGGAGGAGTTGAATGAAGCCTCCTGTGATGGAGACTGGTGCTAGAGGAGGCTGAAATTTACACTACGGACACATAACTGCTAATCCTTTTTCCAGAGTTGCCCCCACAGACTGAAAGTAAGAGATTCTGTTCTGGAAAAGAGCTCAGGTTTGAAAGCAGGACAAAAATAGATCTCTCTCTTCAAAACTCTGATTAGCATTCTAGACCCATATCCTGGGTGGGTTTATTCTTTTCGTCCACTAATAACTCCTCCTGGTCATGATACTGTCCAGTGGAGGAGATGAAGTTTGAAGAGGGCTATCTTTCCTACCAGGTGATTGTGGGAAGTGTATATGCTCTAAATATAATCAGCCTATTATTTAGCTCTAGGAGTAAAGTGTTCTTTTGAATTTGGCTATCATCATACCATAAGAAGAGCATCCTCCATATGCTCAAGTGCCGTAACCTGGGGGCTGCAGCTTGCTTTTGCACTGCAGATTTTTCAATGTACTTGCATGTAACACTTTATTTATAGTAATGAAAAAGTACTTAAAATCCAATTACATAGCTGGAAATTGCATATCTCTAAACAGATGTAGAATAATTAAAAACAAATCCAGTGCATATCTATAGAAACTCTTTGAAATTACCAAAATGATTATTTCAGTATCCTCCAAGCATTTCCTCTGGTTAAATTGCTAGCCTATATTAAGTTCCTGAACCTAATACACCTTTCATATAGCTTAATGGGGAATTGAAATGTAGTTTCCATGCATTTGCTTTTCTTTTTATGTCCCAAATAATTCATTTAAGAGCAATATGTTTCAATAAGTTTCCTTTGCCCAGAGGTGGTTTTGGTGAGTAAAATTCCTTGCTGGGAACATCTCTTGAGGTGCTTGCTGGTGGGCAGAGGGTAAAAGGATTGTGTTTTCGGTGTGGGTAAGGAAAGTGTGGCTCTATGGGACTCTTCATTCAATGACTGCCTCAAACTTCCCCTATTACATAAGCGGAAGAACTATGACTGGAAATCCACCACACCTGAGAAATTCCTGGTTCATCTCCATTCATTGTGAAAGCAAATAGGGATAGCGAAATAATGGAAATCCATCCCTCTTCTTTTTAAGACTCTTAACCCTCTCCTTCTGAGCCATCCCCAAACAAACAAATATATAGTTTTTCAGTATAGAAAGTTGATAGGCATCTTTCTCTTTGGTAATAGAATGGTTGTTACATCCTAAAAGCTAAAGACACGCATGAATCTAACAATTATAAATGAGGCTATTTTGCACAAAGGAAGATTCTGTTTTACTTGGCAGTTTAAAAGAATTACTCGAAGTTAGAACTCCTGGGCTTACAGAAAAATAATCTCTTTGAAAACTCATATAAATAAATTCAATATTGCAATAATACAATTTTCAGCCTTTAATATTTCAAGCATAATTAAAAACATTTTCAGTAATAAAAATACATACATATTCATTTCTAACATGGAGGAGAGGTTGAGCTTACTTTGGACTTATTTGCTACAATTTTTTCTTCATAATGGGAATAATAATCCTGACATTTCTTAAAAATCCCAACAATTTGTATGTTGTTTGGAAGCTCTTCTTCCCCTGTAACATGCCTCTTTTTCTCATTCTCATATTCTTCAGTAGCTACAACAGAAACTTAGAAACCTTTTTTCCCCAGCAGGTATTAAGGTGACTCTGGATTGTTCTATTCCTTCTGTCAGTCCTACCATCTGAGGCTCATTTTTTCCTTATTTTGGTGCCCTCTTTCTCTCTCAGCTGCCTTCCTCCTTATCAAAGTGTGCTCTCAGAAACAGACCTGGTATCAATCATTTTCCTATGAGTATGACTCTCAGTTGCTATGCTGTCTTGTTTTTAGGCAAAGAGGTTGCGGGTGTCAGGAAATGGGCAAAAGAGGTGAATAGAGAAAGTAAGCACTTTAAAACACTTTCACCTTTTTAGTCCCAATGTAATATTTAGTCTGTAAGGGAGAAGGAAGTGTGGTCCTCTCAAATACATGGGTCAAATAAACCTGCTGATGGGCTCCATGATCTCCATGATCCTTGTTACCACCCCACCCCACTCCCCATGTGTCTGGCAGAACACATTGCTCTTTAGTTTTGTGACTGTGATTCAGATTTGTGACCTTTCAATTCACTTCTTACTGGTCTGTATCCCTTCTGTTACTTTCTATTCTTCAATTAAAAGACTTCTCATACTTTGTTATACCTTGTTCCTTTCCATTTTTTTCCAACTGCATTCTTCTGATGCTTCATTTCAAAAGCGATAATTAAATCGCTTTTTTTTTATCATCTTTATGATAAAAATTACCAGCTTTATTATCATATAAGATAAAAGGTAATTTTAAAACAGTGGACTCACCATGTGATTTACGTCACATCTCCCTAGCCCAGATGAGGAAGTCCAATCAGAGAAGAGGTGAGTGACTTATGTAAGGTAGGTGGCAAGTGGTCAGCAGCATCTCCCTTGACCTATCAGTCCGTTTCTTAATTGACTGGAACGTCATGCACCTGGGCATAGAAGGCATGAGAATGACGGATGGCCAGGCCAAGGCAGACACCAAGTGCCATGCAGAAAAAGGCCTTCTTGTGCCAGAGATGGTTGCCTGGGTCAGGCAGACCTCTCACTCTGAAAAATTTGCCATTCAGAATCTTCTTCATCCACAAGGAAACAGAAATGGTGGTGAAGGCAGAGAAGGACAAGAGTGGCAAATTCAAGAGTAAAAGAAATTCATAAATGTCCATGCTGCCTACTCTCTACTCTTTGGAGCTATCTCTAAGGAAGATGTGAAAATCGGTAGGACCAGGAATCAGAGAGTAGAAGCCAGAAGAAGAGATCTTTCACATCCAAACCTCAACCTCTCTGCTGATGCTATGGTGTGAATTCAGCCCTTGTCCTCTGAGCCCATGGAAGGGATGTGGACAGATCAGAGAGAGTAAAAAGAGACCATGCTTGCACAAGGAGGTGAGTCTGGCTGAACCAGATGGTCATGGTCTAGGCTCGCACTCTCCAGCACCAGTGTGCACAGTGCCACTGCCCTGATTTCTTTTTAAGACCATGATACTCAGGGTTGGAGTCCAAGAACATCTTTCCTAATAAGCCAAACTACCACTGCCTGAAGTTTCATCTTAGAAAGCAGTTAATTACTTGCCGCACTGAATCTAGAGCTACTTCTAGAACTGAGAAGCTTCTTTCTTTGTTGTTATTTTTTTAAATTTATTTTTATCATGTTATGTTAGAATTGAGCGGCTTCTATAGTCCCTAAAGAAGGTCACTTCCATGGGTCCGAATTATAAAGAACTTAAGCACAGACAAGGCTGTTCCTGGTGTTCACTGTGTCATTGCTTTTCTCCAATATACACACACACGTGGAACCAAGGTAGTTTCCGAAGGAAAAGAGAAACATAAAAGAGCAGTAAGTCACTGAGAGTTATGAGATAGAGGGGAAAAATTAGAGGGAGAAGGTGCTGTTGTCAAGCCTACAATTCCAGTCCTCAGTGACCTCTTTTATTCAGAAGTGCCAACTCCACCCCTCCCTCTCTGCTGTCTCTTGCACTCACTGCTCCATCCATTGGTCTCTATACCAATGTGGAGCCTTTGGAAATTGTCCTGATTTAGGAAACTCTGGGGTCAGCTTTAGTCATTATATATGAAGTTTCATTTTTAAGGAATTGAGGAGAGACAGCAAGCCAGTTCATTGGTGACCACCTAAAATCTATTCCATGGAACTGACCAGGAAGAAATTAATGTTCCCTTCAGTTTGAACGTCAGACAGGCTTCTCCCTGACTATAAGCCTCTGACTTCCCTTTCCTTACAGCAGTTACTTTAGAAAACTTGCAATTTCTCTTCTTTGAGATGTAAATCTTCTCACAGCCTCTTGCTAGCTTCACAACCCAAGAACACCTTTCTCAGGCACTAGGGGTCTTCCCTTTGAAATGTAATCATCAAGGATATTCCTGGCCCCTTTCTTCCAGTCTCTGAGGGAGGGTAGGAACCTAATTTAGGTAATCTATTAGCAAACACAGATGGCCTAATCACATTAAGGAATTTCCTTAATTAAAATTAAATTCCCTTAATTAAAACTCCCCCTTAATGTCCTCCAGTACTTTTCTACTAGCTCATTTCAGCACTTAGAAACTCTCTCACCTTTTATTTCAGTGGAGTAGAGTTGAATCTCTCTCTTCTACTGTAACTATTTTGACCCCTATTGAAATAGTCTTGAATAAAGTCTTCCTTGACTCTCTCACTTGCTTGGTGCAATTTTTCTTTCACTAGAGTTTCAAATTTGTGGATCGGTTCCTTTTTTTTTTTTTTAAGATTTATTTATTTATTTATGGGGGGGAGGGGAGGAGGGAGAGGAAGAGAGAGAATCCTCAAGCAGACTCCCCGCTGAATGTGGAGCCCCACATGGGGCTCAATCTCACAACCCCGAGATCATGACCTGAGCCAAAATCAAGACTTGAACACTTAACTGATCGAGCCACCCAGGCGCCCCTGTGGATCTGTTTCAAATTAACTTCCTGCATTATCAAAACTAAAAAATTTAATTGTCCAATGCATGTCATTATACATTTGTCAAAACCCATAGAATGTACAATAGCAAGAGGGAACCCTAATGTAAATTATGAACGTTGGGTGATAATGATATGCCAGTGTAGATTCACAGATTGTAACAAATGTACCACTCTGGTGGGGGATGATGGTAGTTAAGGAAGCTGGGAAGGGGTAGAGAATATAGGAGAACTTTGTGTTTTCTGCTCATTCTTGCTGTAAACTTAAAATTGCTCTAACAGATTATGTTATAAAAAAAATGTGTGTTGGATTCTTATATTACCTTCAATGGATGCTTCATAGTTCTGTGAAGAGACTGGGGCAGAATCCGCTAAATATCTCACTGAGAATACAGAGCCTGAATCTAGTCACTCTATCTCCTGAATCTTGTGTGACTATAAACAACTTCATATAAAACAAAAAGTTGTTCAAAGGTTAAATATCAATTCTATTTCTTGAGTGTGTTTTACAAGCCTTGAAGGTGGGCTGAGATCTGTGTGTCTTCGAACTTTCTAGAGAGTGATCTCCTGATCCTTGCAGTGCTAAGCAGGCAGAATCAACTTTCATTTCACTTCATTTCAATATTTTTAATGTGAAAATACCTTAGGCATGAGGCTAAACGTAGACAGATTTGCTTTAAATACATGTGACCACACATCCTTGCAAAATGATGATACTTTAAGACTTTTCAAATTTATACCTCACAACTTTTAATTTCTTGTCATAGAGCCTGATTTCTCTCACTTCCCAATTGTATTTTCTAATCAAATCTCTGACATTTATTTTTCTACTGCAGTATCCGGTTTATTATGGTTTCATTTTCCTAATGTAAGTACTATGAAATTGAAGGCTCTCTTGTACTGATCTAGACGTACAGCTAAGTCCACGTAGAATAAGACTGGTCATTCCTTAGTGAGCCCCTCTGCTACACCACAGACCCCTATTGCCCTAGATAAAGACAGAATTTCGTATGTGATTTCCTTTTTTACATCCTCCTATTTAATTTGCCACCATAAAGGGCATATATCTAAACGTTTTCTAAGGAAAAGGAGATTGTGTAACAGAAAACTAGATCCCAAGGGCTCCTGGGTGGCTCAGATGGTTAAGCGTCTGCCTTCCGCTCAGGTCATGATCCCAGGGTCCTGGGATCGAGTCCCGCATCGGGCTCCTTGCTCAACAGGGAGTCTGCTTCTCCCTCTCCCTCTGCCTCTCCCCCTGCTTGTTCTCTCTCTGTCTCTGTCGCAAATGAATAAATAAAAATCTTAAAAAAAAAAAAAGTAAACTAGATCCCTATGAATTATTAAATCCTTAGGGGTCACTTTGCGTTCATCATTTCACCTTTAAAAAAAGGTTGTAACATTTACAGACTGCTGTGTAACTTACATGAGTCAGAACACTGCCTTGCTATTTACCTACCAAATTGCCTTGAGAGAGGGGAGTAAAGTCCCCTCTCGCATTAAAATTCTCAGAAGCAATTAGCTGTGCTGTATATGGTATGATCTAAGGAAGGTTATAAAGGAAAATAAGAATTATGTTCAAAGTGAATCCAGATCATGTCCTAAGTAGAGGTAGGTTTATGTTCACATAAACAAAAATATTTTGGTAGATGAATTACTTGATTTCTAGGCTTTTAAAAAAATGCATAGACTGCATTTGCTTAAAAATTCATGGAGAATGTTGAGAATACCTTTTTCTCAAATTCATAATGGCCCACTGAGGAGAAGTCATGATTCAGATTAGTTTTAATTTCCTTTTAGGCTAATCACAAAACAAAAATTCAGTTAATTAGCATAAAATTAGCTCTTTTCATTCTCATATTAAATAGCTCAAAATTTTAACTTGTGTGTAATTTTTAGATAGCATATAGTTTCATCTGCAAGGCCAACACCCATGAGGAGACAATACAATTAAACTCATTTTGACCATCGAGTTTGAGCCATTGTACAGTATTGCTCACATTATTGGAAAGGCAGGGAAGACCAAACACTACTTCTCAAAATCCTGCCTGTGCGTCAGTGCTAAGCTGTCTTCTGTGTCCTCAAGTCTTACCTGATTCCCCACCTATCTATCAGCTTCTCTCCTGAGCTCTGTGGGAATAAACTGTACTTAAATGATTATGCTTTGTATTATAGCTACATACATCGTTGTTTTTCTCCACACTCACCATTGCATGTTTAAGTGTAGATTCTCAGAGATCAGAATGTAGATCTCAATATTCTATTTTATCTAGTTCAGAACCTCGTACATAATAGGCTTTCAGGGAATTAATAAACTACTCCACATTTCAGAAAAAAAAAATACACGGATTTAATTTTATTACCACATAAGCACCCTGTCTTCTAATTTCTCCTTTTCCTCTTCCACAAAACTCACATAACAAATTGAGATACTCTAAAAACCATTTTCCTGGGACGCCTGGGTGGCTCAGTCAGTGAAGTGTGAGCCTTTGGCTCAGGTCATGATCCCAGGGTCCTGGGATCGAGTCCCACATTGAGCTCTCTGCTCAGCGGGGAGTCTACTTCTCCCTCTCACTCTCTCTCCCTCAAATAAATAGTAAAATCTTTAAATAAAATAAAAACCATTTCCCTTTGCTCTTTTTTATTTTCTAAATTCCATCGGCTATGAAAGATGAAATGTTAACCATAAAGATGCAGAAAACACCCTTACATAGCTTATTCAACCAAATCTACAGAGAAATATACTCCCAGCAGTCCACATAAATTCACTATATCCCTCCAATATGATCGGCACCCGCAGGGAGGGACACAGTGATGAGCAAAACAGACGTGGCACCTCCTTGTGGCATTTGCAACCTACCTGGGGAGATAGACACGAAGTAAACAAAAAAATGCCGCCATAATTATAATTGTGGTAGGTGATATAGAGGAAAAGAAAATGACAGTAGAGGAAAGGATGCTGGGGAGGAATCACTTCAGAATAAATGGTCAGGAGAAACTTCTCTGAAGTACTCTTCAAGCTGACATTTGAGAAATGAGCAATAACTAATTGGGGAAACAACATTTCACCCACACAGAACAGCATGTACAGAGACCTATTGAGGAAGTGTGTTTTAGGGACAGAAATTTAGTGAGAGATGGACAGAGAATAGCATTTCTTTAGACTGGAGAGAGAGGCAAGAACCCGATCCTGCCGAGCCATGCTGAGCTTGGCTGAGGTATTTGAAAAGGTGAGATTGGTTACTGTGTAGAGAATGGATTAGAATGGAAAGTCTAAGAGAGGAGTGATATTAACAGTCTGATAGAATAGGAAGCCTTGGACCTTCCTTCCTCCACAAACACATCGGTTCAGCCACAATTCAGGGACAAATACTTTTGGGGAGAAACCAGGAACTCACTCAAAGAGGACTGCACTCTGGGAGAATGCAAAACCTGTGAGGAAGAGAACGCCTAGCTCACAGCTTCTCCTATCAACAAATTTTTAAATGTAAATATATTATACTCCCCCAGTGAAAACATACAAAGTGGCCGAATGCATTTAAAGAACAAGATCCCACTGTCTGCAAGAGGCTCACTATAGTGTGAAGGACACACACAGGCTGAAAGTGAGGGTGTGAGAGAAAATATTGCAGGTAAATGGTAACTAAAAGAGAGTAGGAAACTTTGAGTTACTTGCTTCTGGGAAGAAAATGAGGTTTAAGGGATGTGGGACAGAGGACTTTTTAAGTA
Source organism: Zalophus californianus (assembly GCF_009762305.2). Taxonomy (NCBI): domain Eukaryota; kingdom Metazoa; phylum Chordata; class Mammalia; order Carnivora; family Otariidae; genus Zalophus; species Zalophus californianus. Next base: position 57,483,253 of record NC_045597.1, read on the forward strand.
TTGTATATTTTAAGTACAGTATATTCTGATATTTTAACTATATATGTAAACTTGGATAACAAAAATTGTAGTCAGATTATAACCACTCCCCTTTAAAACTGATAGATCAAGTAGTCACAAATAGGTAATTAAAAATCTCAATAACATGAAAAATAAATTTATATTGATAGGTGTGCATATATATGCTTTTGTGTATATACATATTATATATATATGTATTTGTGCACATACAGAGTACATTATGCAATAAAAATTGGAACTCAGTTACAAAAATATAACTAAAAAGGAACATTTATCTGGGAACTACAAAACATGCTACTAAATAGAATTTCTGGTATGAGAAAATAAATCTATAGCAATATGAGAGAATATTTAGGATTAAATAAAAATTAAAGGACTATATGTCAAATTCTGGGGAACACAGCTAAAGAAATCCTTAGAAATTTATACTCTTAAATACATGTATCAAAAAAACATAAGAAAGGTAGGAAACAAATATGTTAAGCTTTCAGTTGAAGCTAGGAAAAAAGAGGAATATAACGCCACTATGGTCATAGACATAAAAATTCTAAATAAAACCTTAGCTAACCAGTTTCAATAGTATATTAAAAATGCATCATGATCAAGTAGGTTTTGCCTCAGGAATGAGAAGATAAATTAACATCAAAAATTGTTTAATATAATTCACATTAATGGAATAAAGAAGACAAAATTATACTATCATAATAAATGAAGAAAAGGCATTTGATGGTAGGTCAATATCTCTTTATGATGCAAATTACCTGAAAGAGAGAAATAAAATTCTAGAGGAACAATAATGACAGTGTGTGACACTCTCATTAACTCAACTCTTCACCTCTTTATTCAAAACAAATAAGCAAAACAAATGTAAAGATACTTTAAAAAAGAAAAAGATACAATTCTAATTAAGAACAGGAAACATTGAAAAAAAAAAGAACAGGAAACATTGGAGACTGACATACAGTCAAAACAGCTAGTTTTTCTTCCAGCACTGGTACAAATTATCATTTCTTTGCTTGAGCCCAGAGAAAATATTTGACTGCTTTGATAAAAGAAGACAGATGTGTACAAACTAATGGCTCACCCAGACCATCAACAGATGAAACATGTGCATCTGGGAACCTCCTTTCTCCTGTTAGACATGAGGGCTTTTAAGGAGTGGACATTCTGAAGCATACCTCATGCTATGTCATTTCAAAGGCACTCAGCTTAAATGGAATCATTCCAATATTTAAGTGGCATTTTTATAGAAGGCAATGTCATATTTAATCTTTTCCTGTGTTGTCTACACTATTTCACATAGAGAATGTATGCTATGTTCTATATTCCACATTTGGGAATAGCCACTAAATACTACTTGGTAATCAAAGAGAAAATTTAAATATTTAGGTAAAGTCTAAAATGCACATTTCAGAACACCATCACCACCCTGCCATCAAATCCTAGTAAAATTGTAACAGAAAATGCTAAGAGGCAACAGAGTAAGGATTGCAGTCACCTATCCTAGAAAATTAGGGAGAAGACATAGAAAGACGTGCTGGACCCATATCCTCCAACCACTGCATTCCAGAAAAAAAAGGGTAGAGGGCAGAAAAGTGAGACAGGTCATTGTTAGCTAAACCTATTCCATTTAAAACAGTAGTACCTATAGTTTATATACATTTAATGTACATATATGTACACATACATATATTTATTTATATATAGAATACATATGTGTGTATGTGTGCATATACGTGTGTGTGTGTATATATACATATATTCATATGGCCATTTGTTAGCAGTACTTAAGTTGTATCTTTAAAGAAGAGATTGCTTCATAGGTTAACTTGAACAGCAAATTCCAGGTTTCTTTTCAATATATAATCCTATTTGTCTCTATGTTGGATCATCAGGTATCAGATTTGAGAATCTCACGGAAGTCCTGAATTTTCACCTTTGAGTCACTGGATGAAAAACAACATTGTTGTCTATCGTCTGACCTTTCTACTACACAGAATTCATGGCATAGCATCTTGAAAGCTCAGGGCCAGAGGACTTCAGGGCATTTGGAGACAGGAGTGAAACATTTGGTTTAAATTCACTGTTCTTCCACCTACCTTACAGTGGCAACTGCAAAATTCCTATTGAATGGATTGAGAAGCTGTCTGGTTTGATTGTAGCTTCAGTGAATATGTGCCTCTGACCTCCACTGAATTGCTGTTTTATTGCTACTTACAACAGTGTTCCCCAGTAAAACACAACTTCTGTCCCTATGGCAACCACATATACCTGAGATGTTACTGCCTCCTTTTCTGCCAGTAGAAAAACATAGTTAAAAGAGAAAATAATAAATATGGCTCATGGCCCATTATCATGCCTGTGTATTACTCTGGGTTGTGCATTTTCTTTCTTTTTTTTTTTTTTTAAAGATTTTATTTCTTTATCAGAGAGAGAGAGAGAGACAGAGGCAGGCAGAGGGAGAAGCAGGCTCCTTGCTTAGCAAGGAACCCGATGTGGGACTCGATCCCAGGACCCTGGGATCATGACCTGAGCCGAAGGCAGACGCTCAACTGACTGAACCACCCAGGCGTCCCTGGGTTGTGCATTTTCAATTAGGAATCCCCTGAACTGAACTCAGTTGCATGCACAAGCATGCCATTCCTTTGGCAGATGCAAACGAAAGACAAATTTGTAAATTGTATATGCAATTACTTGCTTATGAAAATGAGCTTAAAGACTACATGTCATGTATGCACAGGACAGATAAAGAACATTTTCTGTTCAGGTGTAATTGCTGGCAATTCTGTAATAAAATAGTTCCTTTTGCCTTGTTCATCATCATTTCTCTCTCTCTTTTTCCCTCCCTCCTTCCCTCCCTCCCTCCCTCATTCTTTCTCTCTCTCTTTCCCATTAGCTCAGTACATCACAGAGTATAATTCTTGCATGGAATCACTGGGGAACATTTATTAAAAATGTGGAATCCTAAATTCTACCAGGACCTGGGATGGAGGGCAATAAACCACATTTTAAACAACTTTCCCTTTGATTCTTATGAATGCTAATGTTTGAGGACCACTGTAGTAGACAGCCTTTGAGAGAAAGGGCCCCATGTGACTGATCTTCATATTCCCAGCACCTTCACAATGCCTGTCAGGTTTAAAATAGGGTATGGCCTGCCCTTGTGATACTGGCCAGCCTCATGTTATCACTAAAATCTCTTTAGAGTCAGCTGAGCTCTGTCCTCTCCAAGAGTCTACAGATCATACTCAAGGGATTTCAAGTGCCAGTAAACTGGAATGGAATGGGATGGGGTGTAGCTTCTCAGACTGGTTCTGGATATAACTATAAATTCAGAAGTGATTGATGTTGGAGGAGGTCATCAAGAGGATGTGACCACAGGTTGACCCATGAACTGTACCCAAGCAATCAGGGGCTCCTTGGGTTGTATGCTGCACTTGCTGTTCCTGCAGTGGGAGGTGGCCTAGAGATAATATGCTGTTGAGCCCATCTGAACAGTATATGTGACTGAAGCAAGTTAAGGCTGCTATATACCTTTAGGATTCTGGTGGATGGGTGTGGAAATCTAAGCATTCAGCAGCCACCAAAGACAAACCTCTTAAAGTCCCTTACTTATTAAAACTGCCACCCACAAATTCAGAGTGACTTATTACTTGTAAAGCAACAACTGGTCCTTCATCCAAGAGCATGTGTTTGGGAACTTGTAATCCATACCTTAAAACCATAATGTTGGACCCCAAGGGGAGGAGAGCGCTCCCTTTCATCTTTGCCTTTGATGACTTCAGATGGAAACTAAGTCATTGGAAGGTGCTAGTCAAAGACTCTGCAAGGCTTTGCAAACAGAGATGAATCTATTTGCAAAGTGTCCTGGATCTCTGGTCCATTACTGTGTCTAGCTCAGTGGGACTACCCTCCCTTCACAGATGCCCTCCCAGAACTTTGTACAAGAAGCACAGAGTCAGAAAGATGAGACCTGGAACATACACTCAATGGAACAAGTTTATTCTCCCAAAGAGAGGAATTTTTTTTATAAACGTTTATTATTTTTTACTTAAAGTCAATTAATTAACATATGGTATATTATTAGTTTCAGAGGTAGAGTTCAGTGATTCATCAGTCTTATATAACACCCAGTGCTCATTACATCACGTGTCATCTTTAATGTCCATCATCCAGTTACCACATCCCCCAACCCCTCCCCTTGAGCAACTCTGTTTGTTTCCTATGATTAAGAGTCTCTTATGTTTTGCCTCCCTCTCTGGTTTTATCTTATTTGATTTTTCCTTCCCTTCCCCTATGATCCTCTGTTTTGTTTCTTAAATACCACATATGAATGAGATGATATGATAATTGTCTTTCTCTGACTGACTTATTAATTTTAACCATTCTGACTGGCGTGAAGTGGTATCTCATTGTGGTTTTGATTTGTATTTCCCTGATGCTGAGTGATGATGAGCATTTTTTCTTGTGTATGTCTTCTTTGGAGAAATGTCTGTTCATGTCTTCTGTCCATTTCTTGATTGGACTATTTGTTCTTTGGTGTTGAGTTTGATAAGTTCTTTATAGATTTTGGATACTAGCCCCTTATCTGATATGTCATTTGCAAATATCTTCTCCCATTCTGTCGGTTGTCTTTTGGTTTTGTCGACTGTTTCCTTTGCTGTGCAAAAACTTTTTATCTTGATGAAGTCCCAATAGTTCATTTTTGCCTTTGCTTTCCTTGCCTTTGGAGACACATATCTAACAAGAAGTTGCTGCGGCCGAGGTCGCAGAGGTTGCTGCCTGTGTTTTCCTCTAGGATTTTGTTGGATTCCTCTCTCACATTTAGGTCTTTCATCCATTTTGAGTCTGTTTTTGTGTATGGTGTAAGGAAATGGTCCAGTTTCATTCTTCTGCATGTGGCTGTCCAATTTTTCCCAACACCATTTGTTGAAGAGACTGTCTTCTTTCCATTGGACATTCTTTCCTGCTTTGTCGAAGATTAGTTGACCATAGAGTTGAGGATCCATTTCTGGGTTCTCTATTCTGTTCCATTGATCTATGTGTCTGTTTTTGTGCCAGTACCATACTGTCTTGATGATTACAGCCTTGTAATATACCAAGAGAGGAATTAATAGTTGTCAAATATTGGAGACTTAAAAATGTCTCCGTGTATTCCCTATTAAGGGTGATCCTTGCTTTCTTTTTATGTGATCTTACAAAGGATACAAGATGATTCTACTTGTCCTTTATAACTTTAATATGTTTTCTCATATGGGAACATAGAGTTCTCAGAGAATAAAATAAAACTAAAGAAAAATTAATTAAATAAAACTAATGAGATTCTCACTGGTACATTATTTTTACAGTGTCCATTGACTAAAAATTGGACAACTATTTCTCTGTGTTTATTAATACATGGAGGTATGAGGAGGAAAGAGAGAAGGAGAAGAAAGAAGCCACACAGTTGATTTTTGAAGTTCCAGGTGTTACACACCATGGATTATAAGAACTTCCAAAGTTAAGCCCCTCTGGTCTTCAAAGCCAGATGTTATGGGGATTTGTCTCCCTGGTGTGGGTCCCTCATGCCTGGGGTACCTTGTGGGTGGTCTTCTCCTCCTCCTCTGTGCCTCTGGTGGCCCTCCCTCCCACAGATAGCGTCATGGGTCAGTTTGGTTCCCAACAAATTTTTGCCCTTCATAGTACTCCTAGTACTCAGGATGGCAGTAGAGGCAGAAGGAGCCAGGCTACTGAGGACAGTGACCAAGGAGCCACTTAAACACAGGTTGTGCCACCAGAACCACTGAAAGACACTTTGGGCCATGGATTTTCAGAAGTCCTATCTTGACTCAAAGGCTGTCAACTCCCTGGTATTTACAACCTGGAGGTATTCCACCTTCTAGTTCATTTCTAACCTTCCTTTTTCTTTTTCCAATGAATAGCCCAACCACACAATATCCTACCATGAAAGTTGAATTTCTAACTTAGTGATGCTTACTTTGCAATACTTTTCTGCATTGACTTCATTTGGCTCCAAGGAAAGTGACTCCACCATCATCATAGAGTAAGGGTAGATGGTTTTACCACCAGGGTCCTGTATAGACAAACTGGGGCAAAATTCAGATGTAAGTGAGATTTTTCTTCATTGCCACTCCCCTCATTACCATCATCCACTCCCTCACAGCAAAATTGATAAAAATAATGATGTTTTTGATATCACACCTCTAAAAACAGAAGTAGGGCCCTACAGCATAATAGGCAACATTACTATTTATTATTTCCCCTTACATGCCAATGTCTTTGAAATAGGATGGATGAGCTATATTTGCACATTTGTTGGATTTACTTTGTCATGTAAATCATTCTGTTTTTCTTTCATTGCTGTCCCCTGTGGCCTTCAGGAACAGATGTTTCTTTTGAGCATCTGGCAGCTGTAGTCCTGCAGTGTCAACGCAGAGGAACATGGTTTTGTCTATCAGCTTTGACTACCACAGACATACAGCCTGAAAGGAGTGTATGTGCATGTGGGACACACACACACACACACACACACACACACACACACACACACACACACACACACACTTACTTATAAACCATAAGCATGGAGCTATATATATGTATGAGTCACCCAATAGAATAATGGAAACAATAAGGAAATGTAGAAGCTGTATTTCTATTAACATTTCTATTTTCAAAAGTATTTGTTTTTAACAATGGTTTCAGCTTTGGGTATTATCTTCAACAAATGCAGCAGAACCAGGTGATTCAAGGTCAGTTGTGCCATGTTTGTCTAAGACTAATGTTCTATGCTTTGTGTTCAGGATTTTTTGTAATGATCTTCAGCAAATTGTGAGCCTTTTTGTCATAGCTCTCTACTGGTCTGATGATATTAGAAAAAGAAAGAGTAACTCCCAGACCTTTCCTGAAGCATAAACTTTAATGCCCATTATCCTTTGAGTAGACACTGAAATACTTTATTCCAGCACACCATTTCATGCATTCCTGTACTGAAATATTAGCTCCCATGATCTGGCTTACTCCAGGGCTCATGCTCTTAATTCATACACGATAGTGCTTTTAATGGAGTTATTTTAAAAATACATAATACTACCCAAAGGGAATAGATCATTTTTTTCATGTCATAGTTAACATTTAACAATATCTTAGGTACAATTTATAAGCAAATGGGTCTTCTTGCATTTTAATTCCAGAAAATATCTCCCCACATATTAATTCCACAAATAAGAAATTAAAATATCAGAAATAATTTTATACCATTTACAGACTTAAAGATTTTTCTGTGCATTCTTTTCCTCCGTTTATTTGTTAAAGTATGTAACAAGACTGGGGCCAATGTTCTTTATAGGTAATACCTCTGTTTACTTTTAATTCAGAGATTTCTTTCGAAAGCTTCTTTCCGTAAGGAGGCTGATTTCCCAACTTCACCTGTATCTAAGTAGGGCCTAAGCAGCTGAGTTGTGCTTAGTGAAATATGGGTAGAAAAATTATATCCCACTTTCAAGCCTGATTCATATAGGCCTCTTATGTGATCCTCAATTTTCACTTTTGTCCTAACTTTAGGCTGGATTTCAATGCCCAGGGTGACTTTTAAAGTCCTATATTTTGGATGCAGCTCTCCATTGCTTTAGTGCCTGCATGATTGGGTGGAGCATGACCTCTGCCGATGATTGACCAGACCTAGTGTGAACAAGAAATAAAAATCTAGTTAGCCCTTTTAACTGTTTATAAAAGTTTAAGACAAAGATCTGGGAACATTTTATGGTTTTTATATATAATTTAATCTCACAATGATCCAGTCATATTTGCAAATATTTACATGCATGGTTGCAAAGATAAACTCATTTCATGAGAGTTATCTTCAAGCTACTTGACAAATCTTAAGGTATGTATTTCCTGTGTTATAGACACAAAAATGTAGTTCTCTACATCTCTGGAGCCCAAAGAACTTTCAACAAAAGCATCATGAGATGGGAGTGAGAGAGACACTTTTTCAGTTATTAGAAAGGTTTCTGGATTATTAAATGAAAATTACCAAGAGCTACTAGCCTGGGCCATTCTTACTCTGGATAACAGAATATGTTCTAAATATGTTGTAATTGTCTTAAAAACTGTTGTTAGTAAGTGCAGGTAAACACACACACACACACACACACACACACACACACACACACACACCCCTCTCTGTCTTTGTGCATTTTTATCTGTAGCCACCACAAAAAGACACACAATACCTCATCCTCTTACAGTTATTCTTGAACATTTGTTAAAATGTTAACCATTAGGGGTAAATGATGTACTGTCTTCAAGTAACAATGTGTATTTTCAAATAACCCCATTAGGGTAGTGTGGTGAATTGATTAAGAGCATGAGCCTTGAAGTTACAGACCAGAGTTTGAATAATGTTGCTGTCACTTACTGTGTGACCTTGGCCAAATTATTTAATCTCTTGGAGCTTCACATTTATTTCCTGAAAACCAAAATAACTTGATCATTGGATCACTATGAGGCTTAAATCAAACAATACCTCCAAAGTGCCCAATAAAATTCCCAGTACTGTTGTAAGCACTTAATAGATGTTGTTATTAGTATCCAAATGGTTTGAATTTTGTAACTATAGATACAATATCATATACATCACAGAAAAACATCCCAGTATTTGTTTTTTTTAATGGGCAAAACCAAAAAGTCTATCAAGGAAAATAAAAAAACAAATGACTTTTCCAAAAATGGAAGCAGAATCCTAAGAACAAAGGAGCCCCAAAGAATGTGAAAACTAGAAATATGCAATTCTGTTACAAGGTCTGTGATTTACTTTGAAATATTTCAGCATAATCTGTGTAACATTATGTTTGACCAGTTAAAGTTTAATTTTAGAGAAGTCAGCTGGCTTTATACCTGAAGGACCACACTCCAGAGGCAGCTCCTACAAGTCATTCATCTATTGGTATCTCAATCAACAATTGATAGTTTGCTAATTAGTATACTGAAAGACAAAATGGATTTTTATTCACAGAACCAGTGACTTATTATTAAGCATGATGAATATTAGAAATGGGTTCTCATTAGAAGAAAATAAAGGTATTCTCATTGTGTGGATTTAGTGATCATGGTGTTGGCTAAAACTACTTAAGAGATACTCTCTATTCTTATAAGAAAAAGGTGTAAGAATCCACCCTGGTATGTACCTCTCACCTTTGTGGATGGAGTCCATGGCTTGAGTCCTAATCAGTTCTGTGGCTAGCCATCAGTTTAGGAGAATTCTAACTACAGGATGCCTATCACTTAGTGATGCAGAATCCTGCCTCAGAAATTTTGCTGGTGTGCCTGGTGAAACTTTCATACAAAGGCACAAAGCTGAAATTTCACTGAGGTTAGAGAATATGTTGTAGGAAATTTTTTGTGCGTTCTTTGCTAATGAATATCCAGTAAATGTATCCATGTGTAGAAGAATTTGATTACACATTTTCATTATCAGTGAGTAAGAAGATTGTAGGCAGTAACTAAATACCAAAAGGACCTCACAGCTAATATGACAAATTACTAAGGTCACTTCATAACAAATAGTTCGCGACCACTTCCCTTCTTCTTTTAAGGCCTCTCTTCAGTAGCCAAGGACTGCCGTAATGATTATCCAATCCCCGATATGGTTGTCCATTTACTAGACTGAAATATATCAAGCAACATAGCATAGTGGTTAAGAATTCAAGCCCTGCCACTTATTAGTCACATGATAATTAGTAAATTGTTTATCTTCCTGTGCCCAGGCTTCTACATTGGACATAGATCATAGATCATGATGATGATTAAATAATATACATATAAAGCACTTATAATAGCTTCTGCCACATCTTAAAAAGTGCTAGCTATTATTATTTCCCAAATTCCCCTCCACAGACTTAGTTTAGTGTGCTAACCATGTTTGCTGACACTCTGTTTCTCTTTTAAGGCCACTCAGTTGCATCATGTCACAATTTTACTTGTGTCTTGAAAACCATCCAAGGGATTCTATATGAACTCAGTCATGTGCCTTCATTGAATTCATCATTTAGATGCATTTGTAGCTTGATCTATAGTAAAGGATCTTCAACTTGGAGGGTGGAGAAGTTGCAATTCCTTAGTTTCCTCCTTGGTACAGAGACAGCCATTAACTCATTTTTTTTTTCTAAAATTGCTTTTTCATTTGGAAATGCCCCTCTTGCACTATAATCATGGAATGGCCTCACTTCTATGGTCTAGCAGATGAAAGCAAATTGAAAGCAAAACAGACAGTCTCCCTGGAGTACTTTTTTTGTCTCCCTGCCCCTACCTTGGACTCAAGTAGTGGTAGGTTTCAGGAGAAGAATCAGGGGAGAAGGGGAGAGAAAGTGGAGTGAGAAAGCACATTAAAGGGGGTATTCCCTCTCCTCCTTTGGATTATAACTCCATTGATTGGCAAGTTGCTCTCTTTCCATTCCAGCAGCCTCTTTGGATGTGTTGTTTTAACTTCAAAGTTTTGGATTGCTGGCTTTTGACCTATGTATGGCTTTAATAGTTGATCTTTTTGATACTGATAATTATTTCAGATTCTGATACAGTGTTTCTTGTTTTATTGAAATTTAAAAGATTTATAAAAGTAATTCATACTCATGGAAAAAATTCTAAAAATCCAGGAAATCAATACAGTAATTTAAGTAATCACCAAGTCATGCATTTATTTAGGATTTTTTCTTCATTTACTTGACTAGTGAAGGGAAAGTAACATGTATTGTACTTTGTGAATATGCTGGGTATGGATGAGCCTCACGACATCCCTTTAAGATAGGTATTAATATTATCCCCCTTTTATAGATGTGAATATTGAATTTTGAGAGTTTTTTAAAGATTTTATTTATTTATTTATTTATTTATTTATTTATTTATTTATTTATTTATTTATTTATTATTTAAGAGAGAGACAGAGAGAGCACAAGCAGGATGAAGGGCAGAGGGAAAGGGAGAAGCAGACTCCCTGCTGAGCAGGGAAACCAGGACCCTGAGATCATGACCTAAGCCAAAGGCAGATGCTTAACCAACGGAGCCACCCAGACACCCCAAATTCTGAGAGTTTAATCACACAAAGACACAAGCCATAAGTGGCAAAGGCTTTGTTTGAACTTTGAGCCCATACCCCTACCATTGAGTCATGGTGCTTCCAAGATGTCATGCACTCACACCTTGCATTTGGCAACATTACTTTCCCTAATGTTAACTAACCCTGCAGTGGGTTTTCAAATTTTTCCTTTCCCACTAGTTGATGAAGAGTCTGGCAAAATGAATCACTCACTGTAGCTTCTGACACAGCTGTCCACCTCTGAACAGCCCAGGACAGTTTTTAAAACTGGCTGTTAAAGATAGCAGCAATGTGTCCTTACCATAGGCCTTTCTGCCATATTCCTTTCCAGGAGGCACAAAAGCAAAGCCTTGAAACCCATGGAAAAAGGCAGGTATTCTAAAAATATATCATCAACTGAAAGAGTGTGAGCTGTTTTTCAGGTAGCGCTAAAATGGGCTATTGCAAGTATTTGTTAGGAGTGTCAGGCTCTTGAAAATGATAAAAATGCAGATTTGAATTTTGCCAGAGAGAATTGGGTTTAGAGGATTGTGGGAATTACTAAGAAAGAGATCTGCTTTAAGGGACCAGCTTTTCCCACATCCTCTTTGACAGTGATTGGTACTTCACCTTCTAAAGTGGTTAACCAAAAGTCCTCAGTTATTGTTAATACAGTGAACCTTCCAATCTCTGATTTGTCAGAACTGAGGGAAATAGCATGGTGTGTTGGTTTCGGGCAGCTCCAGAATAATATAAAAATGTCTGAGCTGTGAATAGCTGCAGAGTTGCTTTAAGTCTTTGAAAACTTTTGATTATTTTATTCTTCTGTATATAAGTATGTTTATCGTGGAAACATCAAATAATACAGAAAAATATAAAGAAGAAAGTAAAGTTTATCTGAAAACTCACTGCAAAGAGATAGCTAAACCACTGTTTACATTTTGACATATCTCAGTGTGAGTTTTCTTTTTTTGGAACTTTCTAATTCCTCTTTTGTCTGCTATAGTACTCATTAATTTGTTCAAGAAACATTTATTTGGTACTTGTTATGTGCAAGTACTATCAGATCCTGAAATAACAACCTCATAATAGACTAAGGAACACAGACCATTAAATACAAATCAGAATACCAAGCTTGGGTAAAGGTTGTCTTATTCATCTTCATACCTTCATTTTCTCAGGGTGGAGGAGGCAGGAGGAAGATGGTGAACAGATATTTGCTGAATGAATAAAGGGCCTTTTGAATCAATGGATCAATAAAATGTGTTAAGTACAAATAGAAGTAGCTCATGGAGCACTAGAGAGGAGCACACAAATATGGCCAGCAGAAGTTTTTGGACGTCATGTCCAAACTACAGTTTGAGGGGTGAGTAAGAATTAATCTAGTAGCTGGGGTAGCATATGCAAAGGCCATGGTACATCAAGGGAAATGCAAGGAATTCAGAATGACTGGAGCTTAGAGTTATTGTAGAAATGTGGCAAGAGATGAGTCTTGAATGATAATTGTGGCAAAGTCACGATGGGCCATCTCTACCATCCATCTAATGAGCCTAGAGTTTATGTTGAGGCAAATGGAAAGCCAAAAAGGGCTCTAGTTATTTTTTTAAAAAGGCTTTAGTTATTAGAAGAATGGCATGATTTCCATCTCAGGAGTCTAAACTATGCCCTATTTTCCCATGCCTTAGTCTCTCAAAGTTCAATAAATTGCCTTTTTGAAAAATATTTGTGTCTCAATCTCTTGTCAACATAGGCTTAGTTATTTGGATCAACACCTCTGCTGAAAATAAATTAGATTGGCTACAATCACATATTCTTAGACACATCCAAGATTAGGTAAGACAGCTGCCTGAGGGGTTCTGAGGGAAGTCATCCATGGAAAAGTGTCATAGTATTCACGGGGAAACTGCTCTCTGGGGTGCTTGAGAAGCTGCCCATGAGCTGGTGCCACCAAACTAACCAAGGGAATATTAGACAAAACTGTCCATGCATGGGGCTCTGAAAAGGTACCTGGGGGCTGCCAGAGGGAGCTGATATATGACACTCCCAATTTCGACCAGCCGCTGAGCTCTGCTGAAGGCAGGTGCTACTGCCAAAGCCAAATATATTTTAGAAACACGGGAGAAGCCTTCTTAGATAAACACACCAGAATCAAAAAAAGAAACCCTGTCCTCCTACATCCCTCCAGTACTCTCTACTGACAAAGCTTAACATCATGCCATTTGGCAAAGAAGTATGTACAACTCTATTGTAAATGGAGGTTCCAACTCTATTATTACACGGCTAGCAATAAAGGATATCTGGAAATTTAGAGTCCACATCAATAACTGCCATAGACAGCTTAAAAAAGAGAGAGATAAAAGCAGCTTGACCAATTTAATGGGGATATTGCAATGAGGATTTGTCCATCCTGAAAAATTTTTATTTTGTTGACCTTATAAAGTAAAAAGATCAGAAATGAATGTCTAAGTCAATCACAAAGCATATAATCTACAGACCTTCCCTGAAAGAAACTGGACTCAAAAGTTACAAGATCAATGTAAAGGTGAATGAAAAGTAGGTGAACGCTTGCATAAAATTAAAGTCTAGCTAGGCTTGATGTGCCTGGACCATTCAAGAGATACTTCTACCTTTGACCTTGGCTTAAGGTGATTTCAGACTGACTGCATACTCAAAGAAACTGGTCATCTATATAAGATCCCTTAATGCCTCAGAGTTTTCACCTCATCTTCATGAGACCATATTAGGGTCTCTTGGATTTTCGATCTCCCAGCAATGAACTTCATCACGGACCTAGGTAAGATTCTCATCTTCTAACCGATGGCAAGATCTGCAAATGCCCCAGGAACAACTACATGCATGCATCTAACCCTTCCATATGGAATTTTACTCCATCAAGTTCATGAACATAGAGGAAAACAGCATGATGAGAGAATGTTAGGAAGAGGAGAGAAATCATTCTTTTTTATAAAAGAATCAAGAAGAATCAAACACATCTTTTTGAAATGAAAAAATACACAGTATCAAAATGAAAAATACTCAGAATGGGGCTAACCACAAACTAGACATTGGTGAAAGATAAGATCAGAGAAATTGAACACATAGCAGTAGAAACTATTCAAAATTAAGCTAACAGAGAAAAAAAAACCAAAAATCTAAAATGTGAACCTAGCATCAGTGACCTGTAGATAACAATTTGACCTACTTGAAATTGAAGTCCCAGAAGAAGCAGACAAGGTGAGGAAGAGGGGAAACTTGGAAAAAAATAATGGCTTCAAGTTTTCCAAATTTGATGAAAACTATAAACACAAAGATCCAATAAGCTGAAGGAAACTCAAGCAGAATAAAGGGTGCCAGAGAACGTTATAATCGAGAAACAGTTACTGAGAGAAATTAAAGAAGACCTAAATACATGGAAGAGAGAAAATATTCGAGGATCAGAAGACCTATTATTAAGATATCAATTCTTTACAAACTGATCTAGAGATTCAATGTAATCCCAATCAAAATCTCAAAGTAGTTTCTTTTAGAAATTGAAAAACTAATTGTAAAATTTCTGCAGAAATGCAAATCAGCTAGAATAACCAGAAGAATTTTGAAAAAGAAGTTCCAAGTTGGAGGATTCAAACTTCCTGATTTTAAGACTTAGTATAAAATTAGTAGTATAGGGTTATATTGGCACAAAATAGACATATATGGGACAGAATAGAAATGTTGAAATAGATACACATAAGTAAATTAACTTTGACAAAGTTGCCAAGGCAGTCCAATAGAAGAATAGTCTTTTCAGCAAATAGTTCTCTAACAATTGTTAGCTTTAGACAAAAAAACATGAACCTTAGCCTTTGCTCACAATATACACAAAACTCAAAATGGAGTATAGATCTAAATGTAAAAGTTAAAAACTATAAAACTTCTAGGAGAACACAGTAATTTTAGTAATGGTGGTTTGCAGAAAGATTTCTTAAATACAAAGTACCCAAATACATGAACTATCAAGGAGGTTCGAGAAATTGTGCTACATCAAAATTTAAAATGTTTGCTCTTCAAATGGTACTTAAAAAAATGAGAAGGCAAGCCACACTCTTAGGAAAAGTACTTGCAAAATATATATCTGACTAAGGCCTGTACCTAGAATATATAAAGAACACTTATGATTCAGTACGAAGTACTCAAATAATTCCATAAAAAATATACAAAAGATTATGACACTACACTAAAGCAGATAGGCAGAAGACAAACATATGAAAAGATGCTCAACACTGTTAATCATCAGGGCAATGAAAATCAAAACCACAATAAGATATCACTGCATACCTGCTAGAATGAATGAAGCCAGACCAAAAAAGAGTACATGTCTATTGATTCCATGTATATAAAATTCTAGAAAATGCTAAAAAATTGATAATGACAGGAAGCAGATCAGTGGTCCTCTAGAGGTGTGGGAGGAAGATGGGTAGGGGGCAAGGAGGGACCTGAAAGAGGAAATACAAAAGGCACAAGGAAACTTTGGGATGATGGATATGTTTATTATGTTGATTATGGTGATGGTTTCAAGGGTGTGTGGATATGTTAAAATTTATCAAATTTATAGTGTATGTGTAGTTTATTATATATTAATTATACCTCAATACACTTATAAAAATAGACAAGACTAAATTATATCAAATATATAGATGTGCCCATAGATGATAAAACTATGAAAACACTACAAACATAGATAGTGAAACTAAAAGAATGAGTTAATGCTGATCCTGACAATTCAGGATAGTGCTTACCTTGAGTGGAGGCAGAGTGGGGGGTGCAGTGAAGGAGGGAAAGATTTATGATCAAGGAGCAATACGTGGTGGCTTAAAAGGGGCCAGTTATACTATACTAGTTCTTGACTTGGGTAGTGATTCATGAGAGCTTTCCTTATAGGGGGTGTGTGTGTGTTTGTGTGTGTATTAAACTTATTTCTGTTTTTAACTTTTTTTATTTAAATTCAGTCAGCCAACATACAGTACATCATTAGTTTCAGATGTAGTGTTCAGTAATTCATCAGTTGCATATAACACCCAGTGCTCATCACATCAGGTGCCCTCCTCAACATTTCTTTACCTTATATATTATACACTACACCTAAGAGGTGAAGAATGAAAGGAAGAGGAAAAAGAGGTGAGGGAGGAGGGAAGGCAGACAGAGGGAGGAGAAGCGAAAGAAGGAAGGAAGGAAGGAAGGAAGGAAGGAAGGAAGGAAGGAAGGAAGGAAGGAAGGAAGGAAGGAAGGAAGGAAGGAAGGAAGGAAGGAAGGAAGGAAGGAAGGAAGGAAGGAAAGAAAGAAAGAAAGAAAGAAAGAAAGAAAGAAAGAAAGAAAAGAAAGAAAAAGAAAGAGAAAGAAAGAGAGAAAGGGAAAGAAAAAAGGAAGGAAAGAAAGAAAGAAAAAGAAAGAAAGAAAAGAAAGAGAGAGAGAGAGAAAAAGAAAGAAAGAAAGAAAGAAAGAAAGAAAGAAAGAAAGAAAGAAAGAAAGAAAGAAAGAAAGAAAGAAAAGAAAAGAAAAGAAAAGAAAAGAAAAGAAAAGAAAAGAAAAGAAAAGAAAAGAAAAGGAAGGGAGGGAGGGAGGGAGGAAGGAAGGAGGAAGGAAGGAAGGAAAAGAAAGAAGAAACAGATGGTGAAGTGGAAAGAACACCCAATTAAGTACATGGAGATCTGAGTTGCAGTTATGTTTCTGCCCATGAATGAATGGAGTTTGGGAAAAGTCAGTCAAACCCTTGGGCCTCGTTAGTTTCCCCATCTGAGGTTTATTAGATGTTGAATGAAACAGTCTGAAATAGGTGATTTCTAACAGCTCTTCCATCATTTTGAATCTTTAAGATCAATCCCCTGGCAAATAATGAAAAATAGGCTAATATTGCTATTCTAATCAGAGGCAAAAGCCTTATAATTACAAAGGAATTAGTTATTGATTATAAAAGTTTTTCACCAGGGAAGGGCAGAGGCCCCCTCATCCATGTGGTGTAAGAGAAGGGCAACTTCATGAGCCTTTGCTTCTGTTCTGTCTTCAGTGCTGCAGTTGAAAGGGAATTTGGAGCATTTGAGACCAAACCATGGCTTCCCTTCTCCATGGTTCTGTGATCCATTCTGAGCCACATTTTCTTCATTTGCAAAGCAAGTATAATCACAGCTAATACTTTCATAGTGCTTCCTGTGTATCAGGCACTATTCTAAGCTCTTTACATATATACTTATTCAATTCTCACAGCACACCCCTGGAGTAAATACTATTATTATCCCCATTTCACAGGAAAGGAAACTGAAGCTGAACTGGTGGTGTGAGATTATTGTGAGCATCACATAAAATAATGTATGTAAAACTATTTTCTGTACTTAAAACTGTATGTACCTATATTTATAGAGTACTTTAAAAATATTCTAATGTCAAGAGAATGAGAAAACAAGCCACAGACTGAGAGAAAATATTTGCAAAATACATCGTTCATTAAGGACTATTATCCAAAATATATAAAGAATTTTTAAGGAAGGCACTTGTAGTGATGAGCAGTGGGTGTCGTACGTAAGTGATGAATCACTAAATTCTACACCTGAAACTAATATTACATTGTATGTTAACTTACTGGAATTTAAATAAAAACTTGGGAAAAAAAGTATTCTTAAAACTGAGTAAGAAAACCAAAGAACCAGGGGTGCCCGGGTGGCTCAGTTAAACATCTGCCTTCAGTTCAGGTCATGATCTCATGGTCCGGGGATTGAGCCCCACATCGGGCTTCCCTGCTCAGCGGGGAGTCTGCCTCTCCCTCTTCCTCTGCCCCTCCCCCTGCTTGTGCACATTCTCATTCCCTCTCTCAAATAAATAAAATCTTTTAAAAAGAAAGAAAGAAAACAACCCAATTAAAAAATGGACAAAAGATCTAAATGAACAGACACCTCACAGAAGAAGATAAGAACTAAGCATATGAAAAGACGCTCACCACTATATGTCATCAGGGAAAAGCAAATTAAAACAGCAGTAAGATAAAGGCACCTGGGTGACTCAGTACGTTTAGTGTCTCTGCCTGTTGGTTTCAGTTTAGGTCCTGATCTCAGGGTCTTGAGAAAGCCCCACATCGGGTTCTGTGCTCAGCATGGAGTCTGCTTGAGCTTCTCTCTCTCTCTCTCCCTGTGCCCCTCCCCGCTGCTCACACTCTCTCTCTCTCCAAAATAAATAATCTTAAAAAAAAGAACAGCAGTAAGATAACACTACACACCCATTAAAATGGCAAAAAAAAAAAAAAAAAAACAACAACAACGACACTGACAACACCAAATGCTAGAGAGGATGCAGAGCAACAGGAACTCTCACTCACTACTGGTGGGAATGCAAAATGGTATGGTCCACCCTAGAAGATAGTTTGGTGGTTTCTTACAAAACTAAATATATTCTTACCATATGCTCCAGCAATCAAACTCCTTGGCCCAAATGAGTTGAAAATTTACATCTACATAAAAACAAGCACATAATGTTTATAGCAGCTTTTAAAAAAAAAAAAAAAAGATTTTTATTTATTTGAGAGAAAGACAGCATGAGCAGAGAGAGGGGGCAGAGGGAGAAGCAGACTCCCCACTGAGCAGGGAGCCCAATGCAGGGCTCAATCCCAGGACCCTGGGATCCTGACCTGAGCCAAAGGCAGATGGTTAACCAACTGAGCCACCCAGGTGCCCCAACAGCTTTATTCATAATTGCCAAAACTTGGAAGTACCCAAGATGTCCTTCAGTAAGTGAATGGGTAAATAAACAGTGGTATATCCATACAGTGGAATATTACTCAGCACCAAAAAGAAAGGAGCAATCAAGCCATGAAAAGACATGGAGGAAACTTAAGTGCATATAATCAAGGGCAAAAGCCATTCGTACTATATGATTCTGACTATAATGACAATCTTGAAAAGGCAAAATTATGAAGATAGGAAAAAGATCGGTGGTTATAGGGAAGGAAGAGATGAGTGGGAAGAGCACAGAGGATTTTCAGGGCAGTGAATATATTCTGTATGATACTGTGATAGATATATGATTGTCCAAGTCTTTAGAATGTACAACCCAAGAGCAAATTCTAATGTAAACTGTGGATTTTGCGTGATTATGATATGCCCAATGTGGCTAATGAATTGTGACAAATGTACCAGTCTAGAGGGGGACGTTGATAACGGGAGAGGCTGTACATATGTGGAGGCAGGGTGTATGAGTAGTCCCCATACCTTCCTTGCAATTTTGCTGTGATACAAAACTACTCTAAAAAAATAAAGACTTAAAAAATGACTATGATGCCACCCCCAAGGGTGAATTTAAGCCCATAGAAGGGATAGATCCCTTGCTCTGTGTTAAATTTTAATCTTGTAAATTTATATAATACTCAAAACACGATCATCATATCATTACTTGGATTTAAAACTACCTGCTCTAAATGGAGATATTCAGCTGACTGCTATAAGGTAAAAAAATGTACATATTTGAACTGTGTTTTTACCTTACAAGTGACAGGAGAGTATCTAAAAACCAAAACCAAAAAACAAAAACAAAAAAACAACTTGATGGCAGATAATATCCTAGGAGAAGACTGTGCTGTTACAGAATTATAGCACTTGTATTGCCTGTTAGAGACAAATCCCGTGCATGCCAGCGTGTATTTTCCTGTCGATAAACTGACAGTGCAGAGGTTGTTAAAATGACTGTATATCTTTATTAGATGTGTAAATGTAATTTAAATATTATTCCGGGTGCATTTTTTAAGTGAGAAGAAATGAGGTGTGTAGACTCATCTGAAAAATCTGTAATATATGGAATTATGAGCCACATAAACTCAACATGAATATTTATTTTGTGAACATCTGCTTGAATACAAAATATGTGGCTTAAGCAATTCAACATGAAAATATTGCAATTAAAACTAAAAGCATTTAAGAAGTACACTGTCTTGAAAGCAATAGATTTTATTTGCAGACAGTTGATGAGGTTGTAAACAATGTATGATAAAGTGGCAAAGATCAACAAAAGTAATAGTTTGCTGAAATTAGAAAATACTAATGGAGAGTATTATGTATAAAGAATTGTACATCTTGCCTTCATACTGCTCCAGCCGACACTTAGAGCAAAAAGATACTTAATTGAGTAAAAAATTTAATAAGACAGACTATTGTAGGAATTATTTAAAAGAGCAAATTATCAGACCAGTTTGACTTTGTCTCCATTCTAAAAATGTTTTTTAATTTACAGACTTAAATTTTTCCATTCAGGAATTTGTATCCCTCTAGATCTTTATAAATCAAAATTTTCAAATCTTATTTATTTTTTCTAAATTAAACTTGTTTTTTAGGAAAATTGAAAAATACAGAAAAGTATAAAAAAGAAAACATCTATAGTACCCTTATAATGATTTTAATGCTCCTGTTTTGTTGTTCACCAGGAGATACCAGATGAATGAAAATGAGTCTAACTGACTTATCTGCAAGAAAATTCTGTGTTAGGAAGACTCCAGAGTTCTATCTTCTTTTTCTGAGAATCCAAAGAATGTGAGAATTTGCTAGAGCAAGAAGCTGTTTTGTATTCCAATGTATTGTCTAAACTTTCCTCTAGGAAGATAGGATTGGAATATCATGGCTAGAAATGCTTAAAGGCCTAGACATGCCCTACTAAAATTTAGAGTACACATTGAAAACGCCAGGAGAAATAGAGTTCTTAATCAAAATTGAGTTACCCAGAAAAGCAATTACAGGTGTCTTGCTATGGCTTAAAGAAGGTAACTGAAGTGAACCCAGCAATATCAACCATATGGGACATACAATGGGAGGCAGGAAGTGGTTATTGGTTAGTCTTGCCTTCTTGGAAAAATAGCAGCTCATTGGCCAATCAAGTTCTTATTTAAAGTTGAATCCTCCCATTTCATTCTTCCCTTCACTGTACCCTACCCCACTCCTCATATTTTACATAATATTCAAACCTTGCATTTTGCCTGTACTGCAAAATAGCCTTCACTTGCACCAATCAGTATTTCTGTTTTGTTTTGTTTTTTATTACGAAAACAGTTTTATTATACAATAAAACATAGATACAGAAAAAAGCAAAGCTCGATGAGTTCAGGTGAATGTTCTTGTAACAGGCAGTTCAAGAAGTAGAACCCCTGTTTTAATTTCACATGTGAATCAGGCTTTTTTAAAAATGGGTTTCATGTCTACTATAGTGATATAAAAAGTGCCCCCTTTTTTTTTGTGAATACAGAACACTTATTGACAAATTCTGTGAACACCTACCTGCTCTGTTCTAATCATTGTTCTGGGAATTGAAGATTGGGTAGTGAAGAGAGGTGATGTCCCTGCTCCTTGGAGCTCGCACTCTATGAGCGGGGGACAGAAACACATACTATATATGTGCGTGCACACGTAAGTATTTCCATTAGCAGTAGGTGCAGAAACACTGAACAGAGTGGTATGATGAAGTGGTGGGGCTACTTTTCTTGGGATGGTTCTCTTCAGTGAAGTGAATTTTATTGTCATTGCTCAGGTGAAGTGTGCTCAGCTGCGTGGGCCTCAGAGCAGATGTCCAACCTGCGTGAGCCTAGGGATAGGGCTGCTCACTCTGGAGGTCAGAGCAGCTCCCTGGAGCCTGTTTCTTTTGCAGTATGAGATGTTTCCAGACTCTGCGTTCATGCTTATTTATACACAAATGTATCCACACCTGGTATATTTGACATTTATACTATTAAACATCAGCACCAAAGGTGTTTAAACATTCTTGCTATGAGCCATGTAGGTTGTGCATTTCATCCTGTTTTGGCTATGGGATTAATGTGATTAAAGGTTGATACACAACTGAAAACACCCCTGGAAACAGAGCAGAGATTGTAATTTCTATTTTCCTTTTTGTTACTTCTTTCTTTTCTCTTACCTTTATGTCTACACATCTTGGAATTAACTCCAAAATATGAGAGATTTCAAATGATCTTCCATGTTGGCACCATCAGAGCAAACACTGGCTTCCCAAAAAGAAAGAAATCCTAACATTTCCCCCCAGGAACCACAGGGAAATGTGAGAGAATCTGCCCTCAGCCTATCGACTAGAATTTCTTACGTTGAATCTGTTTTCGTATTACCCCGTTCATGAAGTCATTGATCTTTTTAATGTTGATTTATTCCAGAAAGATTCAGGGTTGATGTTTAATAGTATAAATGTCAAATATACCAGGTGTAGATACATTTGTGTATAAATAAGCATGAATGCAGAGTCCTCCTTGTTTTTAAAATTTATTTATTTATTGTTTTGTTTTGTTTTGTTTTTAAAATTTTATAGTAAGGGCTCCTGGGTGGCTCAGTCAGTTAATGTCTGCCTTTGACTCAGGTCCTGATCCTGGGGCCCCTGGGATCGAACCCGCATCAGGCTCCCTGCTCAGCGGGTGTCTGCTTCTCCCTCTTCTTCTGCCCCTCCCTGCCCTGCTCATGCTCTCTCTCTCTCTCAAATAAATAAATAAAATCTTTAAAAAAATAAAATAGTATTTTAAAAATCCATCTCTTTGTGAAGGCTTTCTTTTCTCCATCCCTGCTGTAAACCTTTCAGGAAATAATAGTTGTCCACTTGCCCATTCGCCTTGAGTGAACAATAGTTTGCTAGTCCGCTATGGTGGTACAGAATCATAAAACAAGGAGTGTGTTTTTTTAGAAACCTTAGATGTTAAAGTAAGGTAAAAAAAAAAAAAATGAGACTTAGGCAAAGCAGATCCAACTCAAATTATGCTTTTGGGGATATTTAAAAAGCTTCAATTAAATTACTAGAAAACGTTTCTGGGATATTAAGGTTTTCAGGTCAAATTTTAATCTAATGTCAATATTTATAGCCTCTGTAGAAGGTACAAATGAATACATAAGTTAAAAAGTGTAAAAAATGTACACACAGTTGTAACGTAAATACTCTCACCCAGAAAGTTTAAATCTGACAATTTCTTTATGAGGTTTTACAGTGTGGCCTGGGTTCACAAAAATCACACTGTGACAGAAAAGTGTAGATAGTACATTTCAGTTATCTTCCTTGTTCACTATATATATTAAAATATTCATGGAATTTTAAGACATTCTGAGGTCTGGCCCCAAGTGTTTGCACAGAGAAATGCAGAAACATAGGAGATTCTATTTGCTGGAATACAAGTAGCCAAAATTTGGGGTGTGAATTATAGCATGCCCCTGCCCAAACCCACAATTTTACATTTTTAAGGTAGTTTGTCTACCGAGAATGACGTAAAACACATTTTCACCTCAAAAGATGAAAGGTCAGATTACTGATAAATTCCTCCCTGATTCAATTGCAAACATCATGTAAGATTCCCCAGATATCCTACCATATGCCTTCATCACCTCTTACTTTTTATTTAAAAATAAAACATGTAATAATCCTTTCAAAATTACTTCATACTGTGCTTTCTACTAGAAAAGGGCTGTGAAGTTATTATCTCCACCTGTTCTGCCAAGCTGGGAGGGTAGTGGCCTTAGGCCAAAATTATTACAAGGCTTAAAAAGTTTCAAGCAACTCCTAATGGCTGGCATGTTGCCATTACAATTTTTTCCCCTTTTTATCAGTGCCTAAATCTCCAACCAACCCGGCAATACACTATAACACTGCTTTTGACGCAAAGAGGGTTCTTTCCTTAAAAAAGTGGGAGGGAAATTTTGCTTGAAATCCAAGGAATCTCTCCTCAAATCAAGGAAATCACAACTGAAATGTGAAATGTTAAAAAAAAAATTCCTACTTTTTTTGAAATTCAGAAGAGACTGAGTCTAAAATACAGAAGAGTTTAGTGATTAAGTATGTGTGTTTAATTTAGACTAACAGTTTTAAGTTTGAAAAGTCCACCTATTTTCTCTTTTTTTTATTTGTTTATTTGAGAGAGAGAGAAAGGCGCCCAGTCCACCTTATTCTTTAGCAAATCCCCAAGCCAAAGAATGTATACATCGTATGTATTACGATGGCGTTGTAAATTTTCATAGATGGATTTTTATCTCCAGCATGACCCAAAAGGGGAAACGGAGAATGGTATGTCTACACGGAGAATGTCACAAAGGAGCCCAGACAAATTGCAAACAGCCAGCCCACAGCACACAAATGTGCACACACGTTAACCCTGAAGTTTTGTTCCCAGTTTCACAGTTTTAATTATTTATTTTTTGACAGACCAAGGCATCTGATTGCAGAAGATTAATCCCACCCTCATGTATTAACCAAGGAGTTAATTTTATCATGAGGAAGAACATTTTCTTTTTCCTTTAAGAAAAAATGGAATGCACATAGTTTTAAATGGAGTTATTCAGAATTAGAACTTTAACTTGCAAGGGGCATAGTTGCTGAGTTACAGAGAACCCAAGATGCTTCACTCATACGTGGTATTTTTAGTTACTCCTTAGGGACAGGGCTGACATTGGGCCCCTTAGCTGGTATCTCCCTGCTCCATCGTTCAAGACACCAGACACCTTGAGTGAAGCCAAAAGTGTGCCTGACTCTGAGAGGTCAGGTGTCACAGATTCCACGTTTAATCACTTACACTCACCCTGTTTGACATGCCCAACTTCTCACCCCACAGCCTGGACCCAGCTACAGCTGGACTCAACACTGGCATCCTGACAGAAGGATTTACCACCCAATTGTCCTTCCCTTAAGAGAATCACAGTCATTTTCTGTTGATGGTAACAGAGACCCCAGCAGTCTCTCTCTAGTCTGTTCTACTCTGCCTTGTGGGAAGGTCTTTAAAATTCACCCTCCAGCCTCCATTACCTGTGGTAAACCCGGTCTAGTTGATTTAAGCAGCTCCTTCTTTGCCTCTAGCATAGTATTTGGCTGGTAAATAAATAGCCCAGCCTAATTTAATGTGACAGCCTTTTGCTCAGTAGCTGGTCCCATTTGGAGAAATGCCATTTGAGTTTTTCTTCTTCCTTTCCAGCAGCCAGCAATTCTTTTCAGGAGGTCAGGCTGTCATTTATTTTCCTTTAGCACCAAGAGAGATTGAAAAGAAAGTTTACACTAATTATCCACTATTTTGAAGGGCTTCTCATCTTCACTGCCCTGAATTTCTTTCTCTCCTTTTTGTACATTTTGTTTCCTCTAGTAACTAGGCCACAAACATGGCCAGACCTTTCATGATCTCTCTTTATCCTGGACCTCTGTACCTGCATCTTTTATTTTCCATTCCAGCCTAGTGTAGGACCTCTTTGCAATGCAAATCACTGAATCTCACCTCCTAGTAATATGAGCATGCACTTTCCTGGGTCTCAGTCTTTTTCCAAAAACTCTAGTGATAGAGGTTGTAGTACTTCTGGAACTTTCTGAAGACTTCCTAAGAGATGGAAGTTCCTCTGATCTCTAGCCTTATCTGCAGCAAAACACTTTCTGGGTTTTCCAGAGGCTCCCCAGGCACTTTCTGGTTTTTCCTGTCCCCAGGACCAAGCTGTTAAGAAACTTCCCCTCCGCCGATTGTGTTTGTAGGGTCTCTTTAGCTTAAAACCTTAAAAACTTTTAAAACTTTAAAACTTTAGAGGTTTTGTTCAGGGAAATCCTCTCTGAAGAGGTGACCTTTAGGCTAAGGCACAAATACAAACCAGAAGCTAGGTGTGCAAAGATCTGAAGGGAAGAGGTGTTCTAGGCAAAAAGAACTTCAAAGGCAAAGGCCCTAGGATAGTTATGAACTTGGAGTTTTGAGGAAAAATATGGGACCATGGATTGACATGCAGTAAAACCAAAGGAGAAGAAATGTGAAGTGAGGCTGGAAGGAGAGGCAAGGGGCAGATATCATAGAGTTTAGCAAACAGTGGAAAGAGCGTTAATTTTACTGTTGAGTATGGTAGGAAGTCATTGGAGAGCTTAAAGCATGAGCAATGCCATTTGGCTTATGTTTTGAATAATCATTCAAGCAGAGTCGTGTCGAAAGTCGGCTATAGATTTCATGAATGGAAGTAGTGGGATCATTTTAAGATCATGGCCATAATCCCAGGAGGAGGTGAATGCTGGGCTCTGAGGGAGAGTGGTACAGATGAGGAGAAATGGTGGATTGGAGATCTATATTGTATTTAGAGCTGGCAGACTCACACTGCTGGATTGATAAAGGGATGAGTGACAGATGACTTCTAGGTTTTCACCTTAAACAAGAGTAGGATTGGTTAATGAGACTGGAAGTCTCCCTAGAAACAAAGTGGGAAGGGAGTGGGAGCAGTAGGAAGTTCTATTTTAGCTATATTTGACATAGCTGTTAGCTATTCAAATGGATGCGTTGAATAGGTGTTGAAAGCATGTTTGTGGATTATCAGGAGGGGAGAGCAAGCAAACTTTGGAATTTTTGGCCTCTGGGATATTATTTAAAGCCATGGGATTGAGATTAATGTGCCCTGTGGTAGAAGGACAACATGAGAAGGAGGCCCAAGATTGGACTTCGCAGCAGGCTCATCTTTTATCTCCGTGGGAGGAAGAGGAGTGCAGCATATTAGGAAGGAGCTGTAGTATAGGGAAGGAAACTGTTAATGTCATGAAAGCCAAAAGAAGAATGTTCTCAAGGAATCCTTAGCGAGTCGCTGGTTGAACCAAATGCCAACTGCTCTTCTTGGCCTCAGTGCTCAGAGAGTAGGAATGAAATACCTTCTAGCACCAGCTACTTCTCTGATTCTGAAAGATTCTCTCCCTCCCAGAGGCTCATTGGTATCTCTTGGACCAGCCAGTGATGTATTCATTCTCATAAAGGTCTTCCAGATGAAACACTTCCAGTAGAAGTAAACTGACAACCAGAAACCATGATTTCATTGGAAGCCTCATTGGATAGGGTGGTTGAGGACAGAAGCCTAAGCAACTGAAAGCATTGCCTCTATGTGCCTCCTTTCCCCTGCCATCTTCCCCAGGATGTGGGCCCTTCCAGGTGTTGTGAAGGAGACAAATGCCTGTGCACCTCTGTTTTTATGGTTGGTCCTGATTTGCTCCACAGCCATGCTAGATCCTGGAAGGGCTGAAGCATCCCTCCTCGGACCCCTATTTGGCGAAGATGACTGGAAGTGTCATTTTGATTGGGGTTTTGAGAAATAAGTGATTTACAAGAATTTTTCTTTTCTGGTTTCCTACATTCTTTCCAAAACTACCAGCTGTGATTGAATTTGGTGGCTGTTTTTGTTTCTTTCAGGATTATTAAGGGGTAACCAGTCTTCTAGTGAGACATCACCCCTTAAACAGCTTCGTCTCTGGGTTTATAATCCCAAATCAGGAAATCTTGGCATCTCCTTTAGGAAGTGGTGCCTTAAAAAGACCCACCATTGACTGACCTTTTCTTTCCCATCTTTGGAATGAGGAGGAAGGTCATCATATCGATTTGCAGAGACACCTGATGACAGTTCATTGTTAGTGGTCAGTTGGCCACATAAGGTCCACTAGTTC